>NC_028361.1:4881778-4893770 GCF_000741045.1 Vigna radiata var. radiata | reverse complement strand
ACGTATGATTCGTCTGAAACTTGCGATGTGTATGAACTTGCGATGCACTCCTCTGAAGCTTGTATTAGTCCCAGAACCCAATTGCTTTTCGATGTTCCAGAACCCTAATTCCCCTTTTCATTTAAGTGAACCCCGTAATGCCCTTTTTTAATTAACTGAACCCTAAATCCCTTTTTCAATTAATTGAAACCTAATTCCCCTTTTTAATTTCAGTTTATAACTAATTGATCATTACCATTTTTTAATCCTTCATTAAAAGGCCACGTATACACTCAATTTCTTGACACGTTTCACTACATACTTAAACCACTACCACGTCAGCCAACACATCTGCAATAGTTTAACACCGTTAACGATTTTTAACGGGAAGGGTTAATTGGTTTCAAATTAACACTTAAAGGGACTTAATTGGGAGTTTTTAAAAGACGGAGACCCAATTGGGAAAACATAACGAAAACAGGGACGCCAAAGTGGTTTTAACCTAATATTATCAAACTTCCTGAATACAAGGAGAAGATGGAGAAATTACAATCCGTCATCCCTGTCCACAGCGGTTTAATCATTATCTACTTCCTCTAAAGTGCATAAGATTAGTCTCTGTAACTTACGTAACGTGCATTTTATGTCTCTCTGTCATCATTTCCTGTTCTAATCATATTTCTTTTTAGCCTATGCAACTCAGCTTGCACTTCATCAGCCTTGGGGTGTGAATGATCGCCGGAAGAGAACACACGAATGTCATTTTTGGCCTCAATCCAACTCAACCCTGGATCTTTCTCTAGCATCGATCCCCTCATATTTCTTCTTATTTCTCCAACTTTATCCCATCTCCTTGCAGCGGCATAAAGATTAGAAAGCAAAACAAGCGTCGGACCATCTTCTGCTTTCAATCTCAAAACTTCCTCTGCTGCATGAATTCCCACTTCAAAATTTTTATTTATAACACAAGCACTTAACAAAGTTCTCCATAGTTCTAGGTTATCTTCAGTATAAGGTGACTTGTTGATAATTTCTTCCGCCTCTTCCAGTAATGCTGCTCGACTCAACAAATTAACCATGCAAGAGTAGTGCTTAGGCCCTGGAATCAAGCCAATGCGGTTCATATAACTCCAGAGAAATTTTCCTTGCTCAACCAACTTACGGTGGCTGCAACCAGACAATAAAGACAAGAATGTCACTTGATCGGGAATCAGACCTTGTTTGAGAATCTCCTCAAAAAGTTTCAATGCCTCCTCGACCATTCCATGGTGACTATATCCACCAAGCATTGAGTTCCAACACTTCAAATCTGGGTCCGAAACTTGGGAAAATACCAAATATGCAGCTTCAAGGCTTCCATTTTTTGCATACATATCAATTAGACTCCCAGAAACAGACATTTCAACATCATAACCCACTTTAACAGCATAGCAATGAATTATTTCGCCTTGTCTTAAAAGTGCAAGATCAGCACATGCACTAAAAACTCCACTGAGAACATAGTCATCAACCTCATGGGCTTCATGAACCATTTCGAAAAAGCATCTAATTGCCCTAATTCCATCAGTCGTTTTAGAATAACCAGTGATCATTTCCGTCCAGAGAATAACATCCTTCACTGATATTGAATAAAATACTCCCCGAGCAGCTTCACTTTCATGATTTTTGAAATACATAGACACTAGAGTGCTTCCTACAAACATGCTTCTCTCAAATCCCATTTTAATAACTTCAGCATGAAGAGATTTTCCATAACTGGAAGATGGGAATGCGCCAGTTGCTGATATAATGCTAGCATAGGTGTAGTCATCCGGTTCAGGAAAACACATTTTTCGCAACTGAACAAATAAATTCATAGCATTCTTTCCATCCTCATTCTCAGAATACCCAGCAATCATTGAGTTCCAAGAAACTAAATCCGGGCATTCCATTCTACTAAAAATATCATAAGCTGTTCGCGTATTGCCAACGTTGCAGTACATGTCTACAAGAGCATTTTGTAGATGTAAATCCACCGGCACATTCCTAACAATCACATGGGCATGAATCAATCTACCAGAGCGATAATCCTTCAGATGACTACAGGCATTCAAAACCATACAATACGTGAACTGGGTTGGGACAAAACCAACCCTCATCATTGTAATAAACAGCCAAAAACCCTCCTTGGTCTTATTGTTCTTCAGATATCCCACAATGAGAGAATTCCAAGCAACATCATCTCTATCAATCATATCCCCAAAAACCAATTCGGCTGAACCCAAATCCCCGCAAGTTGAGTACATATTAAGCAAAGAAGTTTGGAAACAAATATCATTCAAACCCAACTTGAAGCCCTTGGCATGAAGCGATGATCCAAACCACCAATGTTGAAGCAAGGAAGATGCTTGCAGCAAGCTAGTAAAAGTCATGCTGGAGGGTCTTAGACCCTCAGTTTCCATCTGGATATACAGCTCAAGAGCCGAAATGGCATGGTTTGATGAAGCTCGAGAATAGGCTGCAAAAAGTGCGTTGTAGGAAACAACACTTCTGCGAGGCATTTTGTCGAACACAAGGTGAGAGTCTGTGAGTGAACCACATCGAGCGTACATGGAGAGGATGTTGTTGTACACAAACGGAGATTGAGAGTTGAAGACAGTGGTAGTAGTTAATATGAGGGCGTGGAGTTGACGCGCCTCTCGTATTGAAGTGACGCCGGTACATTTCTGGAGCAGAGACAGAGCATAACCCTCTACTGCACAAGAACATACTTTGTTCATGTAATTGTTGCATGCTCAGCCACAGTATTTTGGTTTCTATACTATGGACAGGGCCAAAATGTTTATTTTATATCTCTAAACTTTATAATAAATAAATGTTTTCAAATATATAAATTATATGGTAAGTATAATATTTATGATAAATAGACACTGTTTTAACAAAATAGTTATGTTTTAGATTTATACTTATTTAACATCGTGATAAGGATACCAACCCAGTCCAATGGGATAAAATCAAGATATAAACAGGTAAATATTTATGACTACGTGGTTTAACAAAATATTTATGATAAATGACATCATGACGCGAAGTTTGATTAGTTAGTGGCGTTCCATCGTGTAAATAATTTGAAAATTTTAAAATATTGTATAAGGATAAAATAGATAAAATAGTTATAATAATGCAAAGTTTTATATATTTTTTTTAAAAAAATAAAAAGTAATTAAAAATAATGTTAAATAAATGTAAAAATATTATTTGACAAATTTAAAATTTTTATATTCATTTAATACTACTTTTATTTATTTTTTATTTTTTATTTTTTTCATAAAAAATATAAAAAATAATGACTATTTTATTCTTATATTTTATCGGTGAAATAAATGAAAAAATAATATTATGATATCATTAATCATATCTAAAATCAAAAAGTGTCATTTAAAAAAAAATATAAAAGTTATTATATTACATTATTCTATATTATTGCTTTAACCAGCTATGCGGATAAACGCAGATCAAAATCTGAAGGAAAGAATAAAGAAATGTACTGAATCTCTCTTTATATATAGCATTAATCATAGCAAACTAGCTTTTCTGAGAGACAAGACTTTATTCCAGAAAGTAGAAACACTTAGACATACAAAAGATAATTAAGTTTATTCATAAAGAAATAAAAGACAATCGAGATAGTTTTCATCTTTTGAAACAGATAATGGATAAGCATAAAAAGATAATTTTATGGACCAAAATCTGCGATGAGAGTGGTTAGTTATCAGCAATCTCGAGAAGAATCGAACAGAGATCCTTGGTTTTACAAAGCATAGCCATGTGATCTGCTCCATTGATTTCCCTGACAGTATGAATTCCAGCATTTTGGATCATCCATTGTTGATACTCCTTTGGAATTATCAAGTCCTCACTAAGGACAATATAGGCACGTGAGACAGAGCCGTAACCCTCTTGGGAGAAGTTTTTCGCCTCTGAAAGTTCTTCAGGAAAGAGTGAGCCTTTCCTTATCAGAGTCTTGGCCAATTCCAGATCCTGCAAAATCCAATTCAAAAACATTTTAAAATTCTATCGCCTCGAAAATTTTTCCCACCATTTGTCTTATGTGTCTGCGTCTGTGACTACCTCAGTGGAGCAGAGTTGGTACAGAAAAGCGGACAAAAACTCAGGACCAAAAACCAGCGTCGTTTTGTTTCCACTCTTGATATCTCGCAGTCCATCCATCCATTAACTGGTTCTTTCTTAGTCAGCTGTCCAAATAAATCCACATCCACAACGTTAATTTTCTAACAATAAACTTTAATTTCACGATTTTAATTGAGATAGAAAGGGTCATTTTTGTTGTATAGAGCAAAGATATCAATGTTTCGACATTCATTCATGCCTGCTATATATAAAAATCAACAAAGTTTTAATTTTAATTATTTTTAAGAAAACATCTTTATTTGAAAAAGAAATGTAAATGTATAATTAATCTTCTACCACATATTTTTTTTTTCATAGAAAAAAATCATTTGCCTTTCAATCTATTACTTGGGATAAACATTGTAAGAACAAATAATCACACAAATATATAGAAAATTTAGAAAAACTGTATAACGCACAAATGCATAAAATATTTAGAAAGGGAATCAAAAGAGTACAGTAGATGCACCTACTCATTTAATTTAACGGTGAAGACGGATCATCAGAAAAGTACGTCTTAGCTGTTCACAGGTATATTTTGTAATTTCTATGCATAATGAATGTGGAAAAAGATTTGAGGATATTCTCATGAGGAGCAAGGGAAATTAATTAAACTAATCTGGTTTTTGTTTACTTTAATAATAATAATAATAAAAACATACCTCTTGTAATACATGGGAGGGTTTGTGGTGGGTATCAGGAGCAAAAGCTGATAGAAAAACTCCGAGAGATACTTTTTCTGGAAAATTTTCCATTGCAAGGGCTATGTTGATCCCTCCAAAGCTGTGTCCGACAAGGACAACTGTTTCCGTAGGTGGAAGAGACGCTAAAAGATCCAACAAAGGTTTGGAATAGTGATGAAAAGTGGGGATGTCTTCTATTTTTTGTGTGTCTATGCCTGAAGCTGCAAGGTCAAGGACTGTGACTTTATGGCCAGCTGATGCCAAAAGTGGCTTCAGCTTGTACCAGCACCAAGCACCATGGCCAAGACCATGCACCAGGACAAAGTGCTTTTTCTTACTCTCTTTCCCACTCATCTTCTCTTTCTACTGCTTTCTCACTCTTCTCCCCTATAACCTATATATACAAAACACAAATCAAATTATATTAAGACAACCAAATTTCATCCACATTTCCGTACCATCCCATTACATTTTTATTCCTATGCTTTCTTATATGTAATAATATGGTTAACTTCGTTAATTTCTATGGAGAGGTGTTAACTTTATTCATGCTCTATGCACTATTTCTTATTATTAAAAATATCTAAATAAAAAAAAACTTTACTACATATTATTATAAATAAAATAGCATAAATAATAAAATGATTCTCGTTAAACTTATCGTGAATTTATGCTAATATTAAGAGATAAAAGTCACATGTCAATTAGTTCTTATTACATTACTTAATACAATTATTACTTATCTCTTTTACTTCTTGTCTCATTTACCGTAATAATTACTTTTCATTTATCCGTTTTTATTTCAAATTTAAATATGTGTTAATTGAACGTATGTTATGACAAAAAAAAATTAAATGCATTAATATTATTAGTATTGTTACTGGTAGGCCCAAAATTATCCATTAAATATAAATTGAAGTGTAAGATTTGGGAAAATATTAATATCTGTAAAATAAGATAACTGTAATATTTATGATATATTAAACAATATTCAGATTATAATAAACTAAACTTAATTTTTATATTTATTGATATATGGTTATATTTTGAGCTTATCTTATTTGTTATTATATTAATTATATTAACATCTGCACAAAAGTTTATAAATACATTATAACATAGATAGTATACTATTTAAATACTCATTTTTTATTCTCATACCTACAAAATATTTTTATATTGAGAGTTATAGTACTTTATGACATATCAGAGCTCCCTGGAGATCAACTAGTTTAATTAGCATCAAGTCAATCCATTTTTGGTAAGAATACTTTTCAAATAAGCATGTAACTAATTGTTTAAGATCTATATCTATGGATTCTTTCCGCCAACTTCAAAAAAAAAAATATGATCTAAAAAAAAGGCTCATGGTAAACTTTGTATGTTTCTTTCATTTTTTTTTTTATAATTATAAGAGACTTAAAATAAGTTGAATACCTGATTATTTGACAAAAGAAAATGATTTGTTGATATTAAAAGAGCTACTTGTCAGTTCACCTTTTTTATAATAAAGTAGTTGTTAAAAAAGTGAATTTTCTGTATTTATAAAAAAAAGAATTTGATGAGTAAAATAAAAAAATAAAATGAAAGATGGTGTTGTGGTAAAAACTATGAGAAACATTTGAAAATGAATATGTGATCCACTATTTTTTTATATTCAAAATGAATATTTTTTTAAAAAAATACTTTGGTCCTAGTCAACGAGGTTTTTAAAGATATTTTAGTCATATAGACTTTGGTATTGCTTCCCCACCTCTTCAAGTGGGACCTGTATCTCTCCACTATTTTAATTTATTTTAAAAATATTTTACACCTTCTCACTATTTTTTTTATTCCAAAAGTATCCTACATTTTTCCACTATTCTCAATAATCTTTCTCTTTCTCTCTCTACATTAATGGAGCATTTACAAGACTCATTAATGTAGCACTTACATGAATAAAATATTTAATTTATTAGATAAATAATATAAAAATATTATTAAATACTTAAAATATAAAAAAAAGTTATTTGTTAAAGATTTAGAATTTATTTAATTCTTTCATCATTATAAAGTTAGTATATAATAATAATTATATATCATTATTTACTATGAATATTACTATATTTATTATTTTGTATTTGCATCTAACTTTTAATTTTATAAAATGGAAATGGTGGAAGTACTAATATTGAAGTTTCCTTTGAATTTTATGTTAAAAATTATATATATTATATGTAAAAAAAACACATATATATAAAATTTTACCATTTATTAAGTAATTTGAAAAGAAAAATATATATTCAACAACAAAAATAAGATTGAATCAAACTTATTTAAGAAAATATATCACAAGTTCAAATTTGAGTCATGTAAATGCTCCATTAATGAGCCATGTAAATGCTCATTAATGTAGAGAGAGAAAGAGAAAAATTGTTAAGAATAGTGGAGAGGTGTAGGGTATTTTTGGAATAAAAGAAAATAGTGAAGATGTGTAGAATATTTTTGAAATAAATTAAAATAGTGGGGAGGTACAGGTTGGGGAGGTGCAGGGAGCAACACCCATGGACTTTTTATGTAAAAAACTTTTTAGTCTTACGGATTTTTTTGATCTCAACCCATATGAATAAGAGTCAAACAATGTAAACAAGACCAAATTGACATATTTATTTATAGTTTTGGACACCTTTTCATTATATTTTTAAGCTATATTTTTAATTTAGTTTCTAGGTATTTACTAATTTTAGTTGAATTCTTCTTTTGAATATATTATTATTATTATTATTATTATTATTATTATTATTATTATTATTATATATCAATTAAAAAAATCACAAACTTGATTTAATCTTTTTAAGAGCCTCTTTATAAAAAAACTAAATAGTTTAGTAACATGAATAATCATTTTTAAGTAATGCTATTTTACAAAGTTAAATTTAAATGGATAAACAAAAGGAAGATTATGAATAAGTTATAAGCATTTTTTTTCTTAAAAAATTACTTTTCTAAACTTCAATTCAATATATTTACTTTTTCTACAAATTATAAAATAATTAAGATAAATGAATTACTAAAAAAATTATTATTGAATAATCAACTAGTAAATAGATTTTATTTATAGATTTTAAAATTTTAAATACATACAAAAATATCTACGAATAAAAGATCCGTCCACAAAATTTGAATAAAATCTAAAAATAATTTATAATTCTTATTAATAAATTTCATCAACAAAATAAACATCAAAATTTTCATTATGAACTTTGATTACACTATAGTATAATTTGTTGGTAAATTCATTTATAATTTTGTTTAACTTCAGCTTAACTTCAGATTGGACCATCTTTGACCATTCAATTTCATCTTTTAAATGAATAAAATTTTAACTTCAGCTGCACAAATAAACATTAGAACATCCAAAATAATTTATGCAACTAAAAATCACATTTTAAGCATCTTTAATTCCCAAACCCAATAAATCCAATTGTCACAAATTCACTTTAAATCAATCATTTAAGCACAAATATCTCATCAAAAATTTCAATTTCAAGACATAAATGTGGGCATAAATATGCACTCATTACATCCCCACACTTATCCTTTTGCACTCCTGGGCAAAATTGATTAATTTTAAAACTTTGTTCTGGGACATTTTATTCCATATTTGCATTTGGATCAAAAGAATGAACATNACCGGATATAGATCAAATATCAAAACATCACTTTGTCATGGACACGCAAATGAAATCACTTTATTCTTCACACATGAGTTAACTTTTTTGAATTCCCAAGAAAATCAAATATGAAAGATAACACTCAAGTCAAATTGTATCTATTTCTTTCCAAATCTCTCAAGTGTTTTTGGCTTGTGTTTACACTCAAAATACCCATGTAAGTAGACACCCTTGGTATTTAACAAGACTCTAACATTCACACACTTCAGAAAACATGTAATTATTGATCATGAGGACTTTTTAAAGGTTATATTGGGGCCAAGGCAAAGGTATGAAATTTTCTTTGAAATTTCTGGGTTTTTGAAATTGATATAGAAAGAGTAATGACACTTTCTTTCAAAAACAACCTTATTTCTTGCTCTTTTTAGGAAGATTTTTTTTTTCTTCTTTTTCTTTTTCATCCCTTTTTTTTTTAAAAAAAAAAACTTCAACTTTTCATCTTCCTTTTTCCTTCTTTTTTTTTTCTTTTTTTTTTATATTTTGTGGTGAGACACTCACCCACACACTTATTCATCACTTACTTATAACATAATCCATTACTCCTTCTTCTTTCCCAAGGTGAGGAACATATGATTTTTCTTCATTTTTTCATTTGGCAATTTCTGGAAACAAGAAAAATAGTCTTAAGGCTCAAAGGGGTTTCCAATAGATTAATGTTAAGGTAAGTTTATTTGGCCAAGTAGCTAAAACAAGAAATGCCTCAATCATATCAAATCATGCATATTCACCTCAGTTGCACAACACAGAATCAAGCTAAATATTATAGTATCATCAAAACATGGGCAAATCACTCAAGAAAAACAGGTATGGCACATGATGGTCCAACCTTATCATTAGGCTCAAAACACACATGGTTCAAATTTCTTTCACAAAAGATTTAATTAGGAAATTCTCAATTCAACTCAATCAGCAAATCATAAAAGTAATACATTCATATCAACATGACTCTTTTTTTTTATATATATGATCATCCCAGTTACTGATTCAAACTCTCAAATCCATTGCAAATATTTATTAAAGAAAGAAATGAAGAAAAGAAAAAAAAAACGAAATAGGGAACAAATCAAATTGTTTCCCCACACCCCCACACTTAAANCATGGTACATCTTTTGAGTAAGCCCCCCTTTGACATTTTTGTGGTACTTTTCTTCAACTCCCATTGCTCTAATCTCCTTTTCTTCTTAGGACGACCAGGCATTTGTCTTTTTGGTGGAGGCAAGACATCTTGATATTCAGTGACCTCCCATAGATGTTTTCCATTAATGGGGTATATAATGGAGGAATACATCTCTTCATAGGTTGACTTTTTGAAGCATAGTGGTANATAGTCCTCTGCATTTAGGTTCAGAAACCTCATTGCTGTCAATGCATGCACACAAGGAATTCCACTGATGCTCCACTTCCTGCAAGAACATGTATATTTATCTATATCCACCACAAAGTTGTCCCCACTTTGGGACACATGTCTGATTTCNAAAATTTTGTGTGCAGACNAGCTGTNAAGAAAAACAAACATTATTTATATCTATTTGGTAAACATAAACAAGTATATACAGATGTAATAGTTGTGCATACCTGGGAATCCAATACTTTGTTTGTTGTGCCTCCTTGTTTAGTCTANTCTGAATTTTAGGACAAATTGATGACTTAAAAGAAGTAACCCGTGACCTATTAGTGGCCCATCTCTTCATCATATACAATCTGATGTCCTCCAACAATGAAATAATGGGTTTTGTCCTTGTATTTACCAGAACGCTATTAAAAGCTTTTGACATGTTATTCACTAAGGTATCACTTTGAGCTGTGGATGTGAACCTTGATCTTGACCAAAACCTTCAAAGAAAACTAGTGTTAACTTACATAAGAGGAAAACTATTGTTAAGTTAGATGACCTGAAAAGTAGTACTAAGTAAGATTGTCAAACCTTGGAGCAATTTTCATGAGATGTCTAAAAGCACCTACGTTAACAACTTTCATCTTTCTCATCTCAGTCTCCCATTGTTGTGGATGAGTTGCTGTAGCTGCCCTCCACATAAGCCTTTTCAAGTTTTTTCCAGGGAATTTTTTCCTGAAGTTGGCATATAAATGCCATACACAAAATCTTTGTGCAACTCCAGGAATAACATCTTCTGCAGCATATCTTAAACCCTATAAAGGCATTAAAATGGTTCGTTAAATGAACAACTTAATTGTGTAAGATAAAATAGAAAAAGTTTAATGGAAATGACCTTTTGTTGATATGACATTATTGTAAGTCCAGAACACACATCTCTACCACCTAGGTCTTCAATCAGGAGCTCCAGAAACCATTTCCAGGTGTCTTTATTCTCAACTTCAACAATTGCATACGCCAATGGCAACATTTGGTCGTTTGCATCTCTGGCCACAACAGTTAATAGCTCACCATGATGTTGACCTTTCAAGAAGGCTCCATCAAGGCCAATGATTGGCCTACATGAAAGAAAGCTATCTTTGCAAGCCTTTAGGCATGCGTAAAACCTTTGGAATATTACTTTCCCATCAAATGGCTCAACTTTGACCTTGATTGTAGACCCAGGGTTTCTTTCTAATAACTCATGAGCATAATCATATATTCTAGTATATTGCTTAGNAAAGGAGCCTGCCACTTCATCTGATGCATGTGTTTTGGCCCTATATGCCATGTTCTTAGATATTGCTATATTCCATTTCCTACACACTTTTTCTCTAATATCAACTCCCTTGACATTAGGATTCTCTCTCACTGTTTTTTCTAGTTTTCTACTAAGCCATTTTGCATTGAATAGTCTNATCTTGTGTTCTCTAGTACATGTATGAGTGTCAAACACAGTCCTTACTTGCCATGACTTTATTGCACCCATGAAACCAAAATATACCACCCACGGGCATGTTCCTTTTGAGCCCAAGCATCTAACCCTTATTCTTNTTTTATCATTCTTCACAAATTTCAAATTTCTCCCATTCTCCATTGCATAAGTTTTGATTGCATCAAGGATNTCTTCTTTCTCTACNAAGTAGGTTCCTACTTCCCACTTAAAATCTACCATATTTTTGGGCTGCACAAAGGTGGAAAAATGTCCATAACCTTCTACTTCACTGTCTTCATCACTATTGTCACGTGAGCTTAATTCATCAGATTGCCATTCATCATTGAACCAACTACTATCATTAATCTCATCTCCATCCTTATCAGAATCGGACTCAGGTAGAAATGGCTCAACCTCAACATCCAAATCACTACAGCTTTCACTTATATCACACTCGATATCTACGTCTACTAACCCATCCTCCTTATCCATCTCACCATCACTTTCATCTGTTGAACTCCAATCACCAACTTCTACATCATCCATCTGACCATCCTGTGGTTGTATCCTCTCAGCCTCAACTTCAACTTCACATGGTTGTACCGTATCAACCTCAACACTATCAGGCTGCACCTCAATA
>NC_028361.1:4875567-4877470 GCF_000741045.1 Vigna radiata var. radiata | reverse complement strand
GTGGAACATAAGGTTGCATGTTCTGTTGATACCTATTGGAGGATGAATCATGATAATTCTGGTATGGTCTATTTCCTCCAAACGTGTTCGCAGCAAAAGCTTGGGATGAGTTTTCCACAGTAGTTTCCATCAAGCTAGGACATTCATCAGTGTAGTGATCAGTTGAAATGCAAATTTCACACTTCTTAGCAATTTCTGGAGTGGAGGTTTTAAACAAACTTGCAATCTTGTCGAGTTTGCTTTCTAAGTTATTCAATCTTTCATCTATCCTCCTTTCATCAACTACACCGTTTTTAATTTCATGCACTCCTTTCAACAAAGTCACTAAATTTTCTCTTGTTCCATATTGTTGATTGTCTACTGTCTTCCGTTCAATTAGATCTATCCCATCTTCTGGTGACCTGTCTAAGAAAAATCCTCCGCTTGCAGCATCTGCCCAGGACCTATCAGTTGGACTTAAGCCTTCATAAAAGCTTAGAATGAAGTCTGTCATTTGGAGCTGAGGGCATGAGGCACATAGCTTCTTGAATCTTTCCCAATATTCACTGAGATTCTCTCTGTCTCTCTGTCTTATATCTTGAATTTCCCTACGGATGGCAGATAGTCTAGATGCAGGAAAATACTTTTCAAGAAATAGTCTTTCAATGGTTTCCCAATTTGTAATCCGTGCAGAGAGATAATACCACCAATCTTGAGCTGCTCCTTGAAGAGTAAAAGGAAAAACTCTCATCTTCAGGCTTTCTATTGTGATCTTGGGAGATTTGAAATTTTCACACAGCAAGTGGAATTGTCTCAAGTGTTTGTGTGGATTCTCCCTTGATAACCCATTGAACTTCGGTAAGGCATTTAGCAGGTCAAGTCTCAACTCCCACTCCTCATTGGGGTATTCAACGTTACTTTGGGTAACTGTATTATGGGAGGTGGCTAACTGTCTAATGGTTCTCTGTGCCATTCTGTTTGGGTTAGGATCGGGTAAGGGAATGGATGGTATGTTTGTGACTGGAGATATTGAACNTGATATGACTTCAGATGTAGGCAGTGTTCCCTCAGTAGAACACACAAGTTTCAATCTGCTCCTCACCTTACGCAAATTCNTTTCAACTTCCGGGTTGATTTGATAGAATTCTCCCGGGTTAGCTCTGGTCATGCACTAAGAATCTGCTTGAAGCTGTTTCTCTGTTTTTGACTACTTTTTGTTCTTTCGTTCTTGCTCAAGAAAAAGATTTCAAATGAGATAAGAGAAATACTTTGTTTGGGTCCACTCCCAGGAAAGAGAGGTGCGTCACAATGGACAACTTAAGTATCAAGTCTTTCCTAGCCAGAGTATATTCAAACTAGCTTTAAGTGTTTCTCAAGAGAAATTTTTAATTAAAGCATGAACAAAGAGTTTTTCTGAAGAATAACTAAATGCTACAAAATAACTCAAACTAAATTAAATGTATATGCGTTAGGAAAAAAAATAAAAACAAATGAAAATTAAAAAAAAAAAATGAGAATCAAAATATTCAAAATACTAACCGTAGTTCCCCGGCAACGACGCCAAATTTGATAAGCTGTCGTTGAAGCTATCAAATTAATACTACTTTTCAAGGCAACTTCAATATTGCCTAGTAGTATTCAAGAAAGTAGATAGGACTAAAGTAAACCTAAGTCGTCTCCCAACGAACACGGAATTGCTTTCGAATATCTGAAACTTATGTATGCTATGCAATGCTTAAGAACAAAAATGAGGATGTTTAAAGGTTGTTGTAAAACAAATAGAAAACTTAAAAACAATTATGAAGAAACAGGCTAATTCCACTGCTTTTCCAAAATAGATTCATCATCGGTTATTCACAATCATTGTTCAATTGATTATTGTTTAAGTTTCAAATTAATTAAAGTACATTCTTAATTAATTTGA
>NC_028361.1:4798716-4874337 GCF_000741045.1 Vigna radiata var. radiata | reverse complement strand
TTTATGCAACTAAAAATCACATTTTAAGCATCTTTAATTCCCAAACCCAATAAATCCAATTGTTACAAATTTACTTTAAATCAATCATTTAAGTACAAATATCTCATAAAAAATTTTAATTTCAAGACATAAATGTGGACATAAATATACACTCATCACTCTATCACTCTTTATTCATATTTATGTCATTTTCTCCTTCAGGTTGAATCTGGGATGCACGTGACTTGTTGAATTGCAGCTTAGTGACGTTTTCATTTCCTTACTTCATTTCCTTGTATTACGTGGGCCACTTTATACAGATATCAAATATATAAATATACTGTTACAATGTGGATATCAGTTTAAAAAAGAGCTTGGGCGGAGTCTTGTGTAATTGAAACTCTTCTAAATTTTTCTCCAACAATTTCTAACATCGAGTTCATCCAAAGTCAATTTAGAATCTTCGTGTAACCTTCTGAATTGATGGCATGTAGGGTCACAAAATGAATTTAGAATCTCCGTGCAACCTAAAATCAATTTGTATGTTTAACTTTTATCTGATCTATTCTTTAGATGGTAAATGTTTTACAAGTTTATTTTGTTTGTGAAAAAAGTTCAGTTTTTTCCCCTTAAAGAATATAAAAAATCTATCTACAAGAAATTTGAGTTGAAAGTAAACAGAGGGAGCATAGAGGGTACCTTGGAAAAAGGAGGATTTTATTAATTACTTTTATGGCTGCTTCAAGAAATTTGGAGGAATACGCTAGATACGAATCTCCGAAATTTGGAGGAATATATTATTGGAATGAAGATTGTTTTAAATGAACTCACATTATTCTATCTGTATATACAGTATGTTATGATCTAGTTAGTATGAAAATAAGTAATGAACAAACTACCAATTATAATATTTCCAATCTAATATCTTAATTTTTTTAATAAATTTTCTCACCTAAACAAATTTTAAACTCAGTATTATTAAATGTTTTTTCGTTTTTAAATTTTTCAATCACATTAACTCACATAACTAATTCATTTGTATTTACCAAAGATACAGAAAAAAGAATAAGAAACATTTGTTCCCTTCTGATTTATCCGAACAAGTTATATTTAAATAGATCGCACATACTCATTTTAGATAAACTCTTTGATTAAATAATTCTTTTTATGATTTTAATTATTTTTAAATAACTTGAGAAGTCCTTAAATTAGTCAACATTAGAAATGCATTACAAATCTCCCCAAGTAGATTATCAAACAGTATTTTTCTTTATCATCTTAAACTATCTTTATATTTATCTCTATTTCTAATTCTCTCAGTCACTTAGTATACACGTGCTCACATGTGTCCTTAGCTAATCTCTCTTCTTTACATGTGTTAAAGCAATATATATATATATATATATATATATATATATATATATATATATATATATATATATATATATATATATATATATATTTTGTGTAGTGTAAGGGGCGGTCAGACTCATCGGAGGATTGGAGGGAGTAAAGCCTGCATGTAGGATGAACGATGGGATCGAACGCACAAGGGACTTAAAGTTATAGTGGTGGTGATACAGAGAAGCATTTATTAGTTTTAATGAAAAACTAACGAAAGATATGACGGTTTAAAGAAATTAATGGTCAATTATGAACGCATGGTTTATAAATAAGAGACCCTTGGTCAGGTAAACATACTTTTTTCTGATAACAAGATTCACCTAATTTCTTGGAGACTTATCTAACTTGAACGTCAGAGTGTTTTCTTTGCATGACGTCCCTGTTCGGCATTCAAGAGAACACGACAAACAAACATGTTGGTCGATCGAGAGAAGAGATGGAGCAAAAGTATCTCGATTTCAGACCTTATACACTGAAACATATATATATATATATATATATATATATATATATATATATATATATATATATATATATATATATATATATATGATACAATAATAAAATAGTAATAGCAACCTCTATTATCAGTCTTCTTCTTGTTTCTTATATACATGAAGAAGGGAGAACATGTTACCAAATGTAAGAAAGTTATGTAATTCTTTGCCTTTAATTACAAGTGGACCACCATACAATGGAGATGGTTGGTTGGTTTCCATTATTCAAAAATTAAATATTTCAGGAATTAGTTTGGATTATTAATTACCAACCTTGTGTTGGGTTTTTAGGCAAAGCACTGTACAACTAAGTTTCCCACAATTAGGAATTTTATTGGTGAGCTGTCTCAATCTATCATAAATTTAAATTTAACTAAATTGAAAATAAAATCTAGATTTTTTTTAAATGAACTAGTAGGAATTTTTATAGATTTAAATTTACATTTTTTAAACAAAAAAAATAAAGGTTTATAAATATCAATTGATATTTAAATAAAAGTGATTACAAATTCAAAATAATTGAAAATCAATGCAAACAAATATGTTTACCGACAATAATTCTATTAAACATAATATCAGATATAAACGAATGAAAAATGATATTTTAAAATCATTTTAACACTACACACGAATGTTTGTTGAACAATTTTAAATTAAAAAAGTTAAGATAAAGACATGTTTAAAAGAAAAAAATTAATTTTTTTTTTTTAATTTAAAATCATGCAATCACGTTATATTAAAATATTAGTGTTAAAATATCATTTTCCATAAACTCATATTCAACACGTGAAGCTGTTTATGGACGTGAAGCTGTTTATGGAGATAGAGCTGCAAAGTAAGCCATATAATGGAGTTGACCCTACCCGTACGAGAAAATATGTGGTGAGATAAGATGCAGAGAGAGAAAGAGAAGCATATGGTGTTGATTCACGGCGGCGGCCATGGTGCGTGGTGTTGGTATAAGGTCGCTGCATTGCTGCAATCGAGTGGACACCGTGTGACAGCTCTGGACATGGCTGCCTCCGGGATCCATCCGAAGCAGGCGGAGGAGCTGAATTCAATTTCAGAATACTATGAGCCTTTGATGGAGTTTCTGGAGAGTTTGGATGCTGAAGAGCGTGTTATCCTGGTCGGTCATAGCTTGGGTTGGATCGGCATGGCCTTAGCCATGGAAAGCTTCCCCGAAAAGATTGCAGCTGCGGTATTTGTCAGTACCTTGATGCCTTCTCCCTATCTAAGCTTGTTCACTCTTTCTCAGGAGGTGCTGTACTTCATTTTTTAATGTTCTCATCACTACGTAAACTGCTTAAATTCCCTCTCTTCACTCAATTTAATTTCATTTCTAAAGTCCCGGGCTCGTCGAAGATCGGAATCTAAGTATGACAACAACAGCAGTCAACCGGAAAAATCAATTAAATTCTCGCCTGAATTCTTAGCATCCAATTTATACCAACTCTCTCCACCTGAGGTATGCACTTTGAAATAAAATATATAAATTACAATTTTTTTTAATGTAATTTTGTTTTTCTCTGTGATTTTTTAGTTGCTATATTTTTAAAAGGAACTTGGCTTTTCCTATTACAATTGTTACTTATCAATCCTTTTTTCAAACAAATATAGCGACCCCCATTTTTTTTACTACTAAATATAAACTTTAATACATACTGATTTTAGCCTTGTAGTATTTAAGTTTGATTTTTGATATTAAAGTTAATTTGATTCAGATTATAATTTTCTTTTTTGAGATTTTATAATGAATTTTTTTATTAAAATCGACTTAATCAGTATTTAAATATTGTGATTAAACTTTTAAACATGATAATTTTAAAGTTAATCAGCTTAACAGTTTGGTTTATATAGGGTTTCGACATGATTTCACTTAACAAATGGTTAGACAGACAGACAGTTTACCGGAGTGCAACACCTTTTAGGCAATTCATAGTTATTTTTAATGATTTTCTTTATATTTTTAAGCATAAGTTTTTACGAAGATTACTTTCAAATTTTTAAATATAATTTGGAAAAGATGATATTAACCAGCTTTAATCTAAAAAACAGTTAAATTTGTTTATATTCGAGTCCATAAATGTTTGATTTTGTCATGCTATTTTTTTTTTCAGAAGCGGCTGAGATTCATTTATAAACAGGAAACAATATTATTTGCATGAAATAAGAAAAATTGTCGTGAACAGCTCAGTTAAATTTCATTCGTGTTCATATACGGTTTCACTCGCATGCGCAGGGGAAAACCTATAAGCAAAAATGTCCATTTGTAGTTTACAAAAAATATCGAAAATTACTTAATTAAGCGTAGACATTTATCCAAAATTTAAAACCATATCATGTAATAGAAATAAAATACAATTTAACATATTGATCTACAAATTTGTATTACTGTTTTTGGTGAAAAAATATAGATTCAGAATTAAGAGAACACAAAAAACCAGTTTATCATTAGGCATATATATAATCATGAGGCATTTTATAGAGTGTGTAAATGAAGCAGGATTTGGCCTTGGCATTGTCACTGTTGAGACCCACTCGCATTTTTGGTGATGAAGAAATGTCGGAAGAGAATGCTAGACTGACAGAAGAGAAGTATGGAAGTGTGAAGAGGGTGTATATAATGTGCGAGCAAGACAACCTATTCAAACCTGAGGTTCAGCTCTCAATGATTGAACGAAGCCCTCCAAATGATGTCAAAGTGATTGCTGGAGCTGATCACATGCCCATGTTCTCTAAACCACAAGAGTTTTTCTCTCACCTTCAAGAGATCGCCAACACCTATTACTAGAAATTGAATATTTTTGTTGCTTTTAATTGCGAACTATGTGTGAAGAGTAAACACTGGAAAACAAAATAGATCTTCCTTAATAAGTCAAAGAGCCTGCATTTTATGGGATTGGAATTTTGTTCCTAGGGCTTCATTTGTGTATCATAATGGAACATCAGAGTGTATAATTACTATATGTTTGTAGGGTCTCCTCGATCATTTGAGTAGCTTTCCTTTTAGTTATTTCAGAGGTGATAATTTCTTTGGAGTGTCCCATAAGAAGAGGTCTCCTCAATCACTTGAGCAGCTTCCCTCTTAGTTATATAAAGTCATTATGGGTCATTAATGCAGTTTGTATTCTTCAATGCTGTAATTAGTAGTTTATTGAAGGTATGATTTGTTTGTAAACTTACTAAGTATTTTGAATGTTCACGTTCGGTCAAGGCTTGTGCGTCATGTGGGCTATTATGAGATGATATATATTCAATTTGATGTTTCCTTCTCTTCAAGAGTTTGGTGATCATCACATTATATTTACAAGTATGTCATGTTCTTTTTTTATGATGTGGATTTCTTAATTGTTATTATTAGACATGGTCAAAGCTCTTTTATATATTAGTGATATTGACAGATTTCACATTCAAATATATCAACATATACTTGTGTTGGAAAGAAATAAGTCTATAAAATTTATCGTAAAGTTCTATCGGTACCTTATCACCATAATTATTATAATTTTATTCTGTTGGTAAATTATCATCATAGTTACTAATAGTACTTGTTGACACTTTTGGAAGCAAATTATCCATCCAATTTGCAGGAGTTTTATGTTAAAAGGAGATAAGTTAGATGAACAAATATAATAAGAGAAAAGGCTCCCTAGTGACGTGAAAGGAGAATCAATGTAATACGTTTTTATAATTTATGTAAAAAATCATTTTTTGACTAGTGTATGCTTTATGTACTATTTAGGTGAAAATAATATTCGTTTGTATTTTCATTGTTTCATTACTATGTGGTTATGGAATTAGTTAAACAAAGTTATAAAGTCCCTTATAGTCCTTTGCTTAAAGTAGTTATCATTATTGTGGTTATCTTGATGATTTGAATATGAGAAGTAGATTTTAGAATTCGATTAACTTTTTTTATACTATTTTTTAAATTAAGGAGTTAATGCATATGAACTGAAATAAACTTATGAATCATAAGAGCAAGAGTCTTTGAGTTTTGGGGATGTAATCTTTCAATATTCAAACTATGGAGGATAGGATGATTTCATTTATGGAATGACAAGTTTCATATGCTAATTGGTTCAAGGTGACTCATGGTATAGTTAGAGGGTTTGACTTCTTGTACTAGTATTTATAAAGGAAGTCGAGATGAATATATATGGATAGTTTTCAACCTTTTTAAAAGTACAAACTTGTATTTATATTGAGTTTATGTGGATCATGCATGTCTTGATTGTTACAGTTTTTTAGATCAACAACTAGTTCTTAGAGTCTTAGAAGAAGATGACGCCAATGTTTGTATTTTTGTAAGCATAAACAATTTAAAGTTTTTCATGTTTTTTTGTGAAAAAATTCATTTTATTAATAAGTTAACTAATTTAGTTTTAATTCATAGAACAAATAAGTAGTTTAATGTTTTACTTTCGTATATTTATTTAAATATAGTTTGATCATGAATTTAATGTGATTTGCTTTATATTTTTTATATTTATAATAACTTTTTATGTAATGGAAATAATTATTGAATTTTAAGATGTTAACCTAACTAAGATATCAAAGTTTATAATAATGTCTATAATGACATTATTTTGAATGAAAACGACAAGATCAATACCTAGATTTTAAGAAAAATTATTTCCATTCCCCATTTTCAAATAATATTATTTTTAATAATACTTAATTATCATTAAGCTTGATTTTTAATAACAATATTATATCCAATTAAAAGTAGTTAATAAAAAACTCACTTTTATTAAAAAGAAATCTAAAAAGTCAATAAATTAATATTAAATTGAACTAAATAACTGAATGCCTTTTAGTTATTGTATTAAAAATTTAAAAGATTATATTAATTATAATAGAGATTAGGATGAAGAACTGGTCTTGATAAAAGAAAAAGATTAGTTGTGGAATTGATGAAGTGTTGATTGACTGTCATCAAGATGGTGATGTTTGGGTCAAAGTCCATTTTTCTACCAAATTTTTTTATTGACTTTTCTAACGCGGACTAGGTATAGGACATTCTTCACACGTCACCTGTTATCTTTGATATTGGCCAATAAAATTGAATTTTAAAAAATTGTCTTTTAGATTAAGTTTGGGTTTAATTTTTAAAAATTTGTGTTTATCCTCGATTTAATTTTGAAGTAACTAACAGTTATCATCTTACATTTCACAGAAAATAGGTCATTTGACGAAGGAGAAGTCTGGAATTTTTCTAAAACACGTATGAGATCTTGAAAATATTTTCATCATAAAATAGTATAGAAAAATAAGTAAAAAAACTATAAATAATTAGTGAAAACATATGGATGTTATTTTTTTAAATAATAAAATTAATACAATTATAATTGTAAAATTTAATACAAAATAAATTTTAAAATAAAAAATAAATTTTACTCATTTTATAAATGATTTTTTATTAATTTATTTTTATTTTACAAAATAATTAAAATTTAAAAAATATTAATTTTCATTCAAATAATTAAAAAATATTTAGTAAATTTAAATATTCAAATGATATTTAATATTCATTTAATACATACATACAGATGGTGTGATTTTTTTATTTTAAGTAAATTTTAAAAATCAATATTTTAATTATTTGAAATATTGTACAAAGTTCTTTAAACTTTAATTTCTTTATTGAAATAATGTATTTTACTTTAAAGAAAAATTAAATTCATCTGAGAAATAAATTAATATCTTAAATGAAATCATCTAAAGAAATCACTAATTTATATTTATCATGAATAAATCTTTTATCATTCAATATACAATTTAAAATAGAAAAAGTCTTTGACAACTTTTTTACAGTGACAATTTGTAATTAATCTATTTTAAAAGAAATTTAAATAAATTTAAACAGATCAATAAAATAACAACACGTACCCTATCCTGAAAAAGTTCTTAAAATATCATTATCATTTAAAATACATTTTAATGAAAGAAAATGGACATGTATATTTATTTAGTAGAGACGTGAAGCATTGAAGTTTTGAGCTGAAGGAAGATGGAGGGGAAGAAGAAGAGGCGTCTGGTGTTGGTTCACGGAGCCTACCATGGAGCCTGGTGTTGGTACAAGCTCTCTACTCTCCTCAATTCCGCCGGCCTTCAAGTCACGTGTCTCGACATGGCTGCATCCGGCATCCATCCAAACCAAGTGCTTGATATCACTTCAGTTTCAGAATATGTTGAACCTTTGCTCCAATTTCTACGATCTTTACCACCAGAGGAACGAGTCATCCTTGTCGGTCATAGTTTTGGAGGCTTATGTATTTCTCTAGCCATGGAGTTCTTCCCCCACAAAATTGCAGCTGCTGTTTTCCTTACCGGTTGGATGCCTGGTCCCCACCTCAGCTATCTCTCACTGTTCCTAGAGGTACACCAACCAACCTAAACCGTTCTTTCATCTCTCTGCTACTCAATTTAATTTAATTTTCTATAGTTCAAGCACAGGTTAAGCTTGAAATCCAATTTCGGCTCAAAGACTGTCACAGATGAAAATACCAACGATCATCCGAAGCGATATATGACATGTGATCTTCAAAACTTAGCATCCAACGTCTACCAACAATCTCCACCAGAGGTATATGTCTTTTCAAGTTGTTTTCAAATTATTAGCATTCAAATTTACAGACGATCGTAAAAGTCTCTTAATAAACCATAGTATGTGTAAATGATCACCAGGACTTGACCCTGGCGTCTTCACTTTTGAGACCCTTTCCCATCTTCGATGATGAAGATTTGCGAGAGAATACAAAACTCACGGAAGAGAACCATGGAACTGTGGCTAGAGTGTATATAGTGTGTGAACAAGACAAAATAATGCAACAGGATTTTCAACTGTCAATGGTTGAAAGAAACCCTCCTAACGAGGTCAAAGTGATTCCTGGAGCTGATCACATGCCCATGTTCTCTAAACCACAACAGCTTTTCTCTTACCTTCAAGAGATTGCCAACATCTATTACTAGCATTTCACCGTTTATTTTATTTCTGCAATTGCGTGTGTGATGACCATAAGTATCAGCAAATACATTTTATGATGGTTACCGGCTGAGACATTTGTACCTTCCCAGATATTTGTAGATGGTCCTATATGATCAATTTGCTTCTCTACTTTATAAAACCGTTCTATTAGTTTTTGAATTCTACATAATAATTTCTATCGCAGTACTATTATAATTGTAAGTAGACTAATGGGACTGACTAGGTTTAAATTGATGGAATATGATCATTCTCTATGGCTTTAAATCCATTCCTTTCTTTTATATTCTACTCATTTTAATTTTTCTCTCATTTTTAAATATCGTTCTAATATTTTATGATAAACTTTGTTATAAAAGTTAAAACAGATTCATGTGTATATGTTAAGGACTAAAGCTATAAACCACCTACGTAAAACCAAAGTATATAAATTAAATAATTAAACTTATTTATAACATATTGGTGGGTACTTTACAAACATACTTTAATTTAGACATCGAATATAATTTTTTAAAATAATTTAAGGATGAAAATATATTTAATTCTTTAACCTTATATTTAAATCTACAAGATTTAAGATTTAATTCTTTATTTAGTCTCATAATTTTATGAATTTTTTATATGATTTCATAATTATGAACATTCTTAACCAACTTTAAAAAAAAATTAACACTTTTTTTTAATTCGTGCGAGGTGACATTTATTTAGTTGCTGGAGATCGTATTTATAATTTTTTAACTCTATATTATGTTTTTTTTTTTCTAAATCTGTAATTGTTTCCAAATAATTATTATAAGAAAATTGTGTATTACAGGCAAAAATAATTGGTTAATAATAATAACAATTCGTCAATAATTTGAATTTAATATTAATTACATTATTGATAACAAAAAATTTGTATATAAAATAAAAGTTAGTAACTTTTATAAATGGATTGCAAAATTTATTAATAATTATAAATCTATTGGTAAATACTATAGTAAAGAGTTGAAAACTTAGGAGTTTTGGTGGTGTTTTGAAGGAAAAATGAGGTTTTAGGTAGTGAAGTTGTGAGAAAGGAATGAAAAACTGGTTTGTGGTATTTGGGGGTATGTTATGGGATGTTTTATAACTTGTTTAAGCATTGAAATGAAGAAAATTTGATCTAAGAATGTTTGATAGTTGATAAGTAGAATTTAGCTGGGTTTAGAACTAGTTTAAGGGAGGTTTGAACTAGTGAAAAGTTGAATTTTAGGTTCTGTGTTTAAATGGTCATTTTTGTTGGTGTTGATAAGTCATTTGGGACTTGTTGAAATCTCTAAGTTGTTTAAAAACAAACTATAACTGGTAGAATTCAATGTGGGTCTATAAAATGAGGTTTGGTTAATTTTGGAGTGGAATCTTGAGGACAATCACTTTAAATTGAGTTTAGGTTAGTTTAGATACAATTGTTTAAGCCTATTTGAGTGTATAATAGAATATAGTAGTATTAGAAGTTGAGAAAGAGGTATAGAATAGGTTAAGAGTGGTGCAGGGGGTACAAATTTTGTAGTTTTGGTGTTACAGAATTATGCATTCTCGCTCAACGAGAGTGTTCACTGAGCGAGAGGTGATAGAGCTTGGACCACTGTTTCTGTTGTCGCACAACGAGAGTAGTCGCTGGCGAGAGGTGAGGGATGGTTTTAAATATTGTATGAATGGTTTTAATATTTAGCTTACCCTTTTGTTTGTGATTTTGTTGTATATTCTTTGTTTCTCTTCTTGACAATGATCATCCGGTGGGTATGAGTGATGAGGTCTCTATTGAGTAGACATTAAATGGAGGAGCAGCTAACGCATAACATCCTTAAATAGTTATCACGTGTATAATTTTGTTGTCATCATATCGTAAATAGAGTGGGCTTTTATAGTTATTTCGGATGATGTAAACCTTACTTATTTTTCTATTTTTGTTGACTGTTCTTGTTCATATTAGAATTGTGATGACTCTTTAATATAGTATACTACTATATTTTTGGAATGTTACATCTAACAAAAAATTAAAAATAATTTTATATGGATGAAATATAGTTGTCATCGTCAAATTATTTTAAAAAGTGATGTATGATTTATAAATTAAATTAATGATAATGCAATCTATCAAATTAATTATATTTTTTCAATATAATTTTTGTTTTATTAGTAGTTAAAAATAATAATTATAGTAAAACTAACTCAAATTATCATTTATCAAGAAATTGATTTAAAATAAAATCAATATTTATAAAATTTAAATTTAAGAATTAGAAATATAAAAATAAATAAAATAAACTAACGTGTAAGAGTGTTATGCACAAATTAAATGAAAATAAATAAAGCAATACAATTAATTGCAACCAAATTTCAAATTATAACTCTATCACAATTAAATAGATATATGGAAAAAGACGTATTAGGGAGGAACATATAACATCGTATCCAATTAAAATTCTATCCATTGAAAAGTAAAATTTATGAATCGTAACGTAATCGAACTTCACTATCCGTGCAGGATTGTTAGGCAACTCAACATAATAGTTAATTTAACTCTTCTAAAAAGAAAATATCTTGAATATATTTTCTCTTATAAAACTTATATATAAAACATGATTATTTTGTATGTCATTAAACTTAATACCCTAATAAATAAAAAAGGAAAAACTTTCTAATTCATCATTATCAATAAAAAAAATAAATATGTTTTAATAAATTAACTATTATAATATTACCAAATATCAATTATTATTTTTATTTAACATTGTGTTAAGCAATAAGAAAAGACAAAACTCGGGTTACGGGTCTAAACTAAAGACTAGCTATATTATAAATATGAATAAATGTACAGATATATTTATGTAACAGAGACGTAAAGGATTGAAGTTGTGAGCTGAAGGAAGATGGAAGGGAAGAAGAAGAGGCGTCTGGTGTTGGTTCACGGAGCCCAGCATGGAGCCTGGTGTTGGTATAAGCTCTCTGCTCTTCTTAATTCCGCCGGACTGGAAGTCACGTGTCTCGACATGGCTTCATCCGGCATCCATCCAAAGCAGGTGCTCGACATCACTTCAGTTTCAGAATATGTTGAACCTTTGCTCCAATTTCTACGATCTTTACCACCAGAGGAACGAGTCATCCTCGTCGGTCATAGTTTTGGAGGCTTGTGCATTTCTCTAGCCATGGAGTTCTTCCCCCACAAAATTGCGGTTGCGGTTTTCGTTACCGCCTGGATGCCTGGTCCCAACTTTAGCTATCTCACACTGTTACAAGAGGTAACACCCATATTCTTAACAAAATTTCTTATTTTATAAAATTAATTTAGAGTTAAAATTCATTGTTATAACTCAATTTAATTTAATTTTCTATAGTTCAAGCACAGGTTAAGCTTGAAATCCAATTTGGACTCCAAGACTGTGTCTGATGAAAATTCCAACAGTCATGAGAAGCGATATGTAACACCCGATCCTCAAAGCTTAGCATCCAACCTTTACCAGCTATCTCCACCAGAGGTATATGTCTTTTCAAGCTCTTTTCAAATTATTATCAGGAAGTATAGAAATTAAGTATTGAGTAATCAGTCTACAAATTTATTTATCGTTGTGATACAAAACTAGTTTATGAAGCAGTGATTTTACAGACGATTGGCATGTGTAAATGATGCAGGACTTCACCCTGGCGTTGTCACTAGTGAGACCCTTTCCCATCTTCAGTGATGAAGATTTGCAAGAAAATATTCAACTCACAGAAGAGAACCATGGAACTGTGGGCAGAGTCTATATAGTGTGTGAACAAGACAAATTAATAGAGCAGGATTTTCAACTGTCAATCATTGAAAGAAACCCTCCTGATGAGGTCAAAGTGATTCCTGGAGCTGATCACATGCCCATGTTCTCTAAACCACAACAGCTTTTCTCTTACCTTCAAGAGATTGCCAACATCTATTACTAGCATTCCACCGTTTATTTTATTTCTGCAATTGTTTGTGATGACCATAAAGATCAGCAAATACATTTTATGAAGGTTATCGGTGAGACATTTGTACCTTCCCAGATATTTGTAGATGGTCCTATGATCAATGTGCTTCTCTACTTTATAAAACCGTTCTATTAGTTTTCGAATTCCACATACTAATTTTTATCGGAGTACTATATTATAATTGTAAGTAGACTAATGATATATTTATACTTCTAAGGATAATGATATTTAGAGAAGATTTCTTTATCAACATTTAAATATTGATCGATTACGTGTCAATATGTGATTGGTCAAAAATTACTTCACAATTAATAATAATAATCATAAACATTATTGTGGAGTAATTTTTGACTAATCACAGATTGACACGTAATCAATATTTAAATGTTGTCAAGAAAATGTTGTCTAAATATCATTTATCTAAATTTTAATTTGTGTAATATGATCATTCTCTAACTAAATTTAAATGGTCAAACTTATACTACAATGACATTTATTCAAGTTTTGCGAACCAAGATTTTTGGCCACTGACTCGCTACAATAAAAGAAGGAAAAATTTTTTTTAACAACACTTTTTTAACAACTTTTTTACAACGCATACGTGACAGTTTGTGTTTGGTCCGTTTTAAATATTTTTTAAACATAAATTCAAATAGACCAATAAAATAATGACACATGTCCGTTGTCAAAAAAATTGTCAAAAATTGTTGTCAAAATATCATTGTCCATAAAAGAATACTAGTCAAATACATATGTACAATGATAACTTAGGAAAAACTTTTTTTAACAACACTTTCTTAACAACTTTTTGACAATCCATACATGGCAGTTTGTGATTGGTTCATTTTAAATATTTTTTAAACATAAATTTAAATAGACCAATAAAATAATGACACGTGTCCCGTTGTAAAAAAAGTTGTCAAAAAGTATTGTTAAAATATAATTTGCGATAACTTATATGTTCTTTTAGGAAATATTATATAAAAGAGAAGTGGCCAGTTATTCAACATACTTTGTGGAACACGTCTTATCTAGCGTAGTGTTGGAACATGTAATTGATTTATACAACTCATTTCCAATTTAAATTTGTTTTCTTATCCAGAAGTTATGAATCAAGAATTTAAATGAAAATACAACAAAAAGACTTATTGCAAGAAAATTTCTAAATGATGACATGCTTCTAGTTAAGGTTAAGGGACCTATAACCAAACTCATGACTAGAAGAATCCAAAACAAATTGATTATTATAGTGAATAATTATTTTTAACCACTAAAACTGGTCATTATTTAAAAAATTTATCTCTTTCAGATTCGAGAAAACCCCACGACAAAATCAAAGTTTCAAAGTCTTTTTTTTTTCAAAACAATGTGATTTTGGAACATACACAAACAAGTATTGACGAGAAAACAAAGGGATAGATTTCATATTCTATTCTTTGTGGGAAAAAAAATATTAACTCTTATAACTCAATTCCCCTCATAAAGTGAAAAAAATAATAATTTTTTTCATGACTTTACATATATTATTGTTCTTCTAATAGTTTTTGTACGAAACGTCTTTATAATATATTACTTGGTATGAATTGGTCAATATTTGCCGGGATTTTATTTCTATAATGGAAAATCAATAATATTTTATTTGAGTATTACATTTACCTTATAAGAAATATATACTCATGATAGATGAATATATTTGAAGAAGGAGGAAATAATTTATCCTTACGGGAATAATATAATTTTGATTTTTCTTTGTAGTTTAATTACTTTTTAATTAAATAATTGAATGTTCATATGGAAGATAAAAAAAAGTGAATCACTCTTCTCATGATGAAAAATAATTATGCATATAGTAAAAATTAAAATCAACATTGGTGAGGAAGTTAACGGACAGTAAAGGTTTACTTAGTAACGATGAAACAGGTCATTTAGATGGTCTTACATACTTCGGTCAATAAAAATTAAGTTTAATGGGAATTTTCTAAATTACAAAAAAATATATTATAAAAGTAAATTATGGTAATCAATTCCATGAATTATTATTCATTTTTTTCATATTTTATTTTTGTGTGATTGTCAATATCCTTTTCCAAATTATTCTTCTTATTTTTTTCATCACACATGTTGGTTTTATTTAGACTTCGTTTAAGAGAATGAACTGCAATTTCTATGAACTGTAGAACTGTTGGGAGGAAAGGAAGATTGTAAAAGATGTATTCCATAACTGGAAATATTCTATGTCAAAACAATAACAGGATGAGAGATTGACGATATTAACTCCTTCAATGAGGTCAAAAGGTTTGGTAAATGGAATTGACAATTCTTGAATGAAGGTAACAACTCGTGGAAGCTCACTCAAATCAAAACATGGATGTGTGTGTATGGATGAAGCTCACGTACAACGGAACAACTTAATATAATGGAGAGACTTAAGAAAGGTTTGTCGTGGAGAAAACTATAAAATATGGTTTGAAAATGGATTGTATAGAAGATTAAGAAAAGATGAATAGGTAAGAAATAAAAACACTACTTTAGATAAGTGGGAACACGAGTGGAGATAAAGATATAGAAGTGTGCTCTTTGAATGGAAGAAAACAGTGGTGGAAGGCAACGACCACTCTAATATGTTTTTAAGAAACTGTGGAGGAGCTATAAAGTCGCACCAAAGGTTTCGTGCTTCATTTAGAAGCTCTTCACAAATGAAATTCCAACAAAATGGTTACTTAGTGTACCGTACTGTCCTCCATGGCTGTCCTTCCATAGTTGTTCTCCCATGGCTGTTTTTCCATGGTCGTCCTCCCATGACCGTTCTCCCATAGCCGCTCTCCTATAGCTGTTCTTTCAGGTCGTGTCAAGTGGTAATGATTTATTAAATCCTTAATACAAATTAAGATGTGATTGGACCGTCATTAGAAGAGATGACAATGGGTTGGATTGAGCATGGATAGTGCCTATCCGCAACCCGACCCATCAGATAAAACTATATCCATTGTCCGACCCGTTACTCGCGTGGGTACCCGTTTAAAAAATACCCGTGGGTATTTTAAAATTCGCGAATACTTGCAAAAAATAAAATAAAAAATATTTTATACATTTTTAAAATAAAATTTAAATAAAATTACAATATATATAATATAAATTAAATTAAATATAAATTAAAATTTAATTTTAATTAAATTTAACCTAATAAAATATAATTTTATTTTATTTTTAATTAAAAAATATATAATTTTTTTTTTTGCAGATAACGGTTATCCGTAGGTCACGTAGTAACTATCCGTACCTGACCCGTTTAGAAGCAGGTATTAAAATACCCGCTACTTGTTATTCGCGGGTAGAAAATATCCGTGGATAGTAACTACCCGCCGCAGATTTTACACGCGGATACCCGTGTCCGCGAATTTTTTTGCTATCCCTAGTCATTAGGCCAGTAAAAGGTAAAGGTCTATCATGACTAGTATAAATAAAGGTCCTAGATATGACTTTAGGATGACTATGTTATGCCAACCGTTCAGTTACATTATTAACTTGAATGTGAGAGTATCTTTGATAGGTACCCACTCACACAGTTTGAACAAGAAAGAGGGAAAACGAACAATATAGCTTGGAGGATAAAAGATTACGAAGGAGTTTGTCCGATCTTCAAGACAACTTGGAGTACTTTGAATAAGAAACTTCAATCCTATACTCAAAAAACTTAGAAAGATAATATATCGTGATTACAATAAGATGTTATGCCTCCTTGCCGTATTGGTGAAGAATCTCTAGAAAACATATTTTAACTTGTAAAAAAATCCTGAAATATTTTGTCTCTTTGTAATAAATGGGTGAGAATGAGTAAAGTTCTACACTTGAAATTTCATACAAAATTTAAATCAGCATAAAGCTGCAAATGGGTGGGTTAAATTTTTGGAATGGAAAATACTTTGATTTGCAAGTATTTAAAATGTAGGGAATGTGTGGATTTCAAAATAAATCTTTGATGATGAGAAATTAAGTTTTATTATTGGACATGAAATCAAGGAGTACTTCTTTTCTCTTTGCATAGAAACCCTAAAACATGTCTTCAAAAGCAACAAGGTTTATAAAAGATGTACAAGCTGCTTTTTATGCTAGAAGGTTATATATCGGTAATGTTTAGGTGATGATCCATGTTGTTAAACTTATTTTCTTGTAGAAAATAACTTGTAATTATATTTTTCTATAGTTCTAACTTTGTATTTTTATTATATGGATTTATACTCTTTATATCAATATAAATATATATTATTGCGGGTTAAAAAACACTATATAACTGACCTAAGTGTAATACGAAGAAGACAAAGTCTATAACTTAGTTGCTATAAATTAATGGTTCAGTTATGGTAATTAACATATCATAGAATTTCATAAACAAAGCTTCACTCTGGTGTCCTTGTTCTAGCCATACATTATTTCTACTCTGGTTTTTTAATTAGTTGCACAATTACTTATTTTTAGTTTTTTTACTATTAATTAATAAGCTGGTTATTTCTCTTGGTGACTTAAGAAAGAGAGTTAGATCGGTGAACTCACGTTAGCCCAGTCTCCAATGAGACAGTTATTTTTTCCACCTTCGTAATTTTCTGTGTTTTCATAATTTTTTATTTTTGTCTTAACAATTTGAAATTTATTTTTCAACTTCCGGATTATACCGCTCAAAAGTTGAATATAATCAAATTATACAATTCAAACTCTAAAACGGATTTTCGGATTATGCCATCCAAAAGTTATTTCATTATCAACAAACAAGTGATTTCTAGATTATATAATTGGGTGGCATTTAGTTTACATAATTTGAAAGTTATCCAGATCATATAATTCAAAAATTAAAAAGTAACTTTTAAAATGTATAATTTGAAAAAAAAAAGGATTTTATGAAGGTGTGCAAAAAAAATTACAGAGGTGTGGGAAGAAACTGTCCTCCGATGCTTTCTCTGAATGGGCTATTTCCGGAATATCTTGGATTTCTAGTTGAGCACGGTAAATGGGATATATCTTCCTGCACCTCACTTTTCTCTTCTTACACCCTATAAAATATAGAATTCCCAAACCCCCCCTCAATAAAATTATAATAAAAATCCCTACATTTTTTTAATATTTTTCTGATTAAATATTCGGAAAGTTATTTCTGAATTGGAAATATATTTTGGAATAATCAAAGAAGATATAAAAAATAAATTTGAGAATGAATGTTTTGAAAAATAATTCCTAATCCAAAAATATCATTTAAAACACTTTTTTCCAAAAAAAAAAAATATATTTTTTGAATAAAAAATATTAAAAGACTTGTGAAACACACATTCTGAAATTTTATCTTTTATATTTTCCATATTGAGTATTCTTCTAGATCGAAAAATACCTTCTGGATTGAGTGTTCCAGAATCTAAAAAACACACACCCAACCTTTTATAACATAAAAGTCCAACTTACGGTGGAAAGTTTTGGGCATTGAAAGATTTATACATTTACGTGTTGATGAGTGAAAATTGGAAAACATTTGGAGAAGCATGTGGAAAATGTTCCCAGTATTCCCTTTCCAATTTGTAGATACTGTTGAGAAGTTGTTTAAAGGTGCATGAAGGAAAGTATATAAATTGGGAGATTTAAATTTCTAGGCGAATGTGCGATGAGGCAGAGGAATCTGACATGCACATGCTTACAACCAACCTTCTAATTAAGGCTGCTGTGTTATCGTTTCCTTTTCCTTTATCTCTTTGTTCCTCCTTTATCAGAGTATATGTACAGCTCATGTTTCAATCTTCTTACAACATTATTATGCCTCAACAAACTTATTCCCTTCAAATTCTCCCCGCCCTTTCCTCTATTCTATATCTCAACAAAAGGTTGCTTTCTCCACTTCACTCAAAACTCTTACCTTCACTACTTTAACCATGCTTTCAGATATTACTGCAACATATATATACTTCTTTTTCAACAAAGATAAACCTTAATAAACCTATAGCCACCTATGGATAATCATCATCATCCGGATTAAAAAGAGGTAGATGTGTAGGGTTTGAAATGATATAACTTAGACCCCATTATCCATTAACTCCCATAATAAGCAGAGGAGAAATTACAAAGGACAATAGTTTATCATCAAGATCATAGTCATTATCTAGTATACATCAATCACTAACACTATAGCCACCTATTTATTACAGGCATAATTGCTCTAATAGGAGTTGTTGGGTGAGAGGGGCCCTTTCAGATAGTGATTTTTCATATACAGTTTGCTAGTAAACAATTCTATATCATTGGCTTCACTACTTTATTGGTTTCTATGCGCTCATTGTTTTCTAATGTTTTCACAGCATTTTATTTAGGTTTGTTAGTTCCAATTTGATATGTGAGAAATTGGTGGTATAGGTCTCCGACCCAGGGAATCTTGCCAACAATAACTTTTGTCAGCTTTCAAACCTCATTCCTCGATCAATTTCATTGTGCTGGGATGATGACCTATACCTATGCATGTAAGCGTATTTTGCTGCTTTTAAGGTAGGGACCGTCCAACATGGCTAACAAAATCTACAACGCTAACAAAACCCTCTTCGTCTCTTTTCCAAGATGCATAACTCTTAACATTTTGTACACATTTTTGCTTTGCCTTTCAGGATCATGCTCTAGCTACCTTCTCTATTGAACAAGACATGTAATGTTTAAGCTAAAATCGCTTCTCTATTGCATGTGCTATACACACATAGATCGATAGGTATCCGATAGTGTTATAACGCGATATTCGAGGCTTTGGTGTAGATTTATATGCATATGGAACATACAGGATCTATATTCATCCAAACACAAACGCTTCCATATGATGAAATATCGGAAATTCTATAGGTAATTAAAAGTTAATCACATGCAATGTTAGACTGAACACTGACTGATTATCACTCCACACCAATACTTAGGGATTAAAATTGTATCTATCATGCTATGACGATTAGAAAGGCAAAGAAAGAAGAAGAAAAAGTCGAAATAAGAGGAGGCATCACAAAGCTGTGGGCTGCATAAGAAGAAACATTAGACATGAGTAGGGCCCGTGACCCCATGTATATAGGAACATGGGTTTATTTAATTTTTACCCCAGACCATCCCTCCTTCTATCTTTCTTATACTCCACCCTCGTCACGACAACACTTATTCACACGGTCAAACCATGTGTTATAATTTATTTGTCTAGTATTATAACACATTTTTATATTCATTTAACATATATTATAAGAATAAAATAATTATAAAAAATGTAAATTTTTATATTTTTTTCAAAAAAAAAAGGAGAATAAAATGTAAGTAAAAATAATGTCAAATGAATGTAAAAGATGTATTATTTTTCAATTTATTCTCATCAAAATATCTCTTAGTCCTACTATCTCAGCAACAGTTAAGAGTTTGATCAACTGGTCATCTAAATCTTTAAACCTTATTAATAATTGACTTTAAAGGTAAAAATATGTTTATAGATTATTAGACCGTAATTAGATCTATGTTAATGGTAAGTTCACCGTAAAATATATGAATATTTAATGTAATAAAGTGGATGATTGTATTTATTACGAATTTAAGATTTTATTGTGCTAAACTAACTGAACTGTCGTATTATTGACTTGAATATTGAATTACTTTTAACATATAATCATCTATACGACTTCCACAAGTTATTTTTTTGATAGTAATATTTCAGATGAGGGAAAAAAAATGTAAATCGGTTTGATATTTAGATGGATGGAGAAGAAAATGAAAGAGACATGAGGAAGGCAATGGTATGGCCCTTGACGGCGACAATATAAAGAGTATGAATTTGGCTGCCCGCGCGCACTGCCCGCGTTGCCCAGTCTGTCGTCTTTAGCCAAAGCTGGTATCGTTTCCGCTCTGCCCGCTCAAGTGCATGCGAACTTTCCGTTGTTTATGAAAGGAAAGGAATAAAGTTAATTTTGCATTTCGAACTGTGCATAGCAGCAAAAACACTCACTCCTTCACTGTCTCTATCTCTAATGTCAATTCCTGTAGCATAGTATGTAATATAATGTGCAGTGCATGCATGAATGTACCAAAAACACAAAAACAGGAAAAAGCCAAAAGCCAACTCCTTCTCATCTTCTCAATCCTCATACAACTCTCCGGAACCCACGCAGGTTCATTCCTCTCACTAACACCAGTTTTTCTTTCTACTTCCATCACATCACATAATAAATTACTATCCCAATCATTCATATTCTCAGTTTTATTGGATACAAACAAAATCCCAGATAAAGTAAGAGATGGATACCAATAACAAATCCATAAAAATCTTGTCCATATGTTTCACTTTCCCTTTTCCTTCTACTAATTTCCTTGATTCTTCGTATAAGCATGATTCTCGTTTTTTTTTTTAATTTTCATTTGTTAGTCGCAATCAACGTTTTGGTCCACATTTCTCTGTGTAATGAACATGTCGTAAACTTCAATTTCCTTTTGCCAAGTTGGACCGAGTGTGGAAGAGATCGCATTAGTTTCATTTGTTTGTGGTTTTTTATAATGTTGGGGGATAAATGCTTTTATATTATATATTAATAATTGTCAGTGCTCGGTCAATTCCATTAGATTTTATAGCAAGAGTGAGGGATATAAATATTTTAAACAACCAAGATTTTGTTGAGATTTCACCATTTAATCGCAACTTAAGTGATACTATCATTTATTATGATCAACACCCTCACTCAATCAATCAACACCTTAATTGACAAACGGTTCTGCAAATAGGAAACATAGAGACCCTCTTTTTTCCATGACCTTTGTAAAATGCTTTAGGGTTAAAACAGCAATTTACAAATTATTACTACTGCCTGATTGAATCTGTCAGCTCCGTGTGTATAATCGCTATATTATAGATGATTACAGTTCATATGACCATGCGTGAGAAGTTGACAGATTCATAAGAAGATGCTCAATTTGTCTTGTTTTCATTAGGTAAAGTATAAAAGTAATGAACACTAAATTGGTGAACACAAGTTCTGGTCAAGAAGACCCGAGTCTTTGTTTTCTAACCTCTACAATTTCTCATCACTGCATGCTTTTTCGACACTTCATGTCGTATCAGATGAAGACGTGTCATCTCTTCCAATTCAACCAACGTTCATCCAATTTTAATTTGGAAATGTTTATCTGTGCTCCACGTGATATTTATTTTCTATCTTTAACAACCATTTTTTTAGTAATTTTATATATTTTATTTATATTATTAGCTATTAATTCAACTGCCACAATAATATATTAATAAATCTTCTATTTTGTATAACTAAAAGTTATAAGAAATAAAATAATAAAAACACATCTGCTCATTTTTTTAATGATAATACAAATAATAAAATTATTATTATTATAATTATAACATTAACTATAAATAATTTTTATAATTTTATTGTAAGTAGTTTTTATTTATTTTGCAGATACTTTTTTCATTAAAAGAATATAGTTAAATTTAAATAAATAATCATTAAAAGATAATGTTTATAAAATATTTATTTTTAATTTAAAATAAAAAATTAGAAAATAAAATGAATACAATTTTCTTTATATACAAGTATAGATATTTATTATGTATAAATTTTATTTTAATTTATTATGTAATATATGCCGTCATATTGTCATATAAAGTTGGTTTTAAAATATTAAAAATTAATTTTAAGATGCAATTGATAATAGATTAAAAATTAAGAAAATCTGTAAAAACAATTATTAAAAATCTCTTAAAAACATAATTTATTGCGTAAATGTTACATGCGAAAGATAATATTATCGCTATATAATATACTCTTCATCGAACGTGTTCTATCTGACTTTTATCATTTCTTATAATTATTAATATACTTTATTATATATTTTATATTAATAAAAATACGTATTATGTTAGAATATAGGATATGATATCTGCATGTTTTATCTTTTGCAAACAAACAAAAAGTTGTTTTAAAAAATATATATATATATGAAAAATAATTATATATATAATTAAATGTATTTTTAGTGTAAAATTGAAATTTATTTATTTTTAAAACTTTAATATATTTTGATTTCTAATTTTTAAAAATAAATTAATATAATTTATTAAAAATTTTCATGTGTTTCAAATGCATTTGCTAATATATTGAGGTATGACAAGATAAATTATATAAATAATATAAATTTAATACGAAACATATTTAACATGTAAAAAAATTAACATAATTGAATTAAAAGTAATTATATTATTGATTTCTAAAATTGGTGAGTTCATGTTAAAGTTTTGAATATAGACAAATTTTAATTTATTATAATTTAGAGATTAAAAGTATATTTAATTTCTATATATATTAATAATTTTTAAAACTTTTAACTATATAATCTATTTTAATATTGTTTTTATTTTACTAACTAAATTTGCGATCAAATATACTCATCATTTAAAACTTAATTGCTGACTTAAAACTATACATTTTTTTAGTATAAATTGGTTTATGTAATATTCGTCGTCTAGTTGACAAGTGTAGGCTTTTGGGGATTACAATTTCAGTTACAATTTTTTTTAAAATAATAAAATTACTTTAAAATGTTTACAAATTAATTATGTTGCAATGGAAAAAATATGTAAATTTTGGTGACAATCTTTTGTTAGTAATGTTATTGGATAATTTGAGATGTTATTGCCAATAAACATTTTAATTTCTAAAAATATAAATAAAAGTTAAAACTCACACAATCCAACAAAAGTCACAAGTTATAATTACATTAAATACAAAATAAATATTTGACAAATTAAAAGTGAAATAAGCCTCCATTAACATTAATTAAGATGTTTTTGTCACCTTATCAATAAAAATAGATATGACATTTATTTAATCTAAACTTTTAATATAACAAATTTATAATTTTTTTTACATGATATTTATTTTATTTTTTATTCATTGTTAGCCATTTTACCAAATACTCATTAACACTTTAATCAAAATAATTTGCAGTAGAATTTTGGTGGAAAAGGGATTGACATTAAAGAGTCAATTTGGTGGAATAGTTATGTTACATTTATTGATCATGTTTCTATATGTTCTCCAATATTTTTCTCCTTAATTTTAACATTTGGAGCAAGTTCAACATTTAATTTAGTTATTTTATTTTATATTTCTTTTATCATCTCTAAAGTGACTGATGATGTCACAGACATAATAGACTATAAATATGTTAAAAAATGAAAACCTAAATATAAAAATTTTAAATCAAACGAAACTTTAATTTATTGAAGTCTTAACTATCTTATTCTGAAATAGAACTAAAGTGAATACATAAAGTTAAGAAACTTTAAAATTTGAAAAAAAAAATCGTTATAAAAATTATATATATATATATATATATATATATAATATTGAGAAAAATAAAATATAGTTTCTTTGTTAGTTTCTTGACTTTAAACGAAAATCTAAATATTTGTTTATTATGTGAACACAAGAGGGGGGCGGAACTTTGTCAATAACACATCAAATTCAAACTTTTGCATGATGCATTTAAGTGCGGTTTGACCCAATCATTTTTCACGTTTTTTCTGTTTCTGACATAAACCTATGTAATCAAATAGCTTTTATGTTTCTAACAATATTTTAACACATTTGATTACTAAATAATAGTATTTATGATTATTATTATTATTAATTATTAATTATGAAATAATTTTACATCAATCACGAAATAATATGTAAAGAGTAGTAAAATATTATAAAAAATGTTATTAAAATATTATTATACTTTATCATTTTTCACAAACAAACGGATTATAATGCTGATTAATCAAACATTATAGAAAAGTATTATCAATAAATACAAAGTATTTACTGATTGTGACATACAATTAAAATAATGCAAACTACATTTTTTATTTCGGTGTATATATACAGTTTAATCAAACACGGCGTTACGGTCATACCATCAACATTCAAGTGAGAAAAACATTTGCATTAAAAAAAAATGTGAATATGAAATATCTACGGGAAAACTTAAAAACTAAAGATACTATTAAGAGTGAAGTTAGGTAAAGTGGACCAGAGAATTAGCACAGGAATTAACAACGAAACATATAATCATTATTGCTAATTCCCTACCTACCATCATAGTTATATATAAATATAGTACTTTACTATTTTAAATCAATATTTGTTTAAATGTTTCTACATTTTTTTTTCATTTCAACTTCTAATAGCTTTATTTTTTGGATAATAATATTTAGGCAACATTTTTTTTATAACATTTGAACTTTGATTACATGTCAATCTGTGATTAGTCAAAAATTACTCCACAATAATGTTTATGATATAAATATTGTCAAAAAAAATATTGTCTAAATATCATTATTTTATTTATTTTTTCCTTCCCTACAAATTAAGTACATGATATAAATATGTTTTTTTATCCCCTTTATGTCAGTTTTTGGGCTAATGTTTTATTCGACATAATTAGCCAAAACCTAATTAGAAACTGAAAATTATTGGGAGATAAAATTGATGTTTTGGTTTTATTGAATCACGAGTGTGGTAGTTTTGGTATATGAATTGATAAAATTAATTAATAACTAGACATATAAAGTAATATAAAAGACGTGTCTTCGTGTACATTATTATTTTTGGTTAAAGTACATTTAATCCAAAAACTTAACATACGAAAATTTTTAAGAAAGAAAACCATACAATTAATTACTCTTAGCTTATAAGTCATATATATGCTATTTCCATTGACATTATTATATTGAAGATTTTAAATCCGTATTTTTTTTCCTAATCAAATCTAGATAACATATATTATGAGACTCATTATTCATCTCTTCTATTCGATGAAAGAAAAGAACACGTGTTCCCATCTAAATTTACATGCCGCGTACCACACCATGACCCATGATTGCATATCAATTTTTTCTTTTTCGTATAATTGTGACAAAATTGATAACACATTTTATTATTGAAATTAGAAATGGTGTCTATTTACAGGACAAAATATAGTTAATTAAGAACAATATGACCTTATAAATTCATATTTGTGATTATGAATTAAATTTAAAATTTTATTTTTAATATGATATCAAAATTTATCCTAATAAAATTTATTAAGCCTATCTTAATGTTATTTAACCATCCATAAATATATTGCAATAAAGTATTTTTTTTTTGTTTTCTATTTTGTTATAAAGAGAAGGCTAAATTGATTTGGGATGTGCAGTGACACAGTATATTTTTAAGTTGGGAGCAGTAGGGACAATCAGCTTTACACGTATTTCCACGTGGTTGCCCCTATTCTAGTCTCCTTTGAACTTGCAATGATGTTTTTTAGAACATGGAGCATCTTTACTTACGGAATTCGTTATCCCTCACATTAGGATTATTATTTAAGAAAACATTCATTACTTCTGCTTTAATTGCTGCTTTATATTACGTTTCGCTGTTGATTAAACATATAAACATTCTGATACACCAGACGCTAAAAGAACTTATACATGTATTCCTAACGAGGACAAGAAATTTACAGTATTATGTAGAGCATATATAAATTAAGACCAAATTAAGAAAATGATGAGTTAAAATCCTTAAGAGAAAGAAAGACGAATTAAAATCTGTTAAATGTTGTATTGTGTTCATGCATATAGAAAGGGAAAATAATAATGATAAGCCTTTATCGACATTCATTAGTCCTAAGTGGGACAGGCAAAATGATATCTTCTTCTTACATAATTGGTTGTGCAAGAGCACACGTATGACATAATAAGTGTAATGATCAAGGCTTTTAATATATGTTTTCTGAATCTGATTCAAATCCTAAGATAAGAGTAATCATGAAGTTTAAGAAACAAGAAAAGAAATTATTGTACTTTAAAATTTTATATAGGTTTTTAGATACTGTGATTCCAAATTTCTCTCTCTCTCTCTGTCGCTTTCTTAGAAAATACTTTAAATTCGTCCGAAACATGTCATAAGAGGTCCTAATAATAAATTTTATGTCTCTCTTTAGTAATAAAAACATAGAAGAATTAATGTAATGGATTAATAGAAAAAAAAAAGTTAACAATCATAGTTAATTTGAATGAAAAGTATAGACTTGGCAACAGAACAATTTTCCGTGTAATAATATAGGTTGTCTCGAAATACAAATTCCAACATGAAAAAAGATTGTCGTTTGTGAGATGAATGGGGTAAAAATGGGAGGTGATGAGTGATGGTTGTCTTTGTCCAGATGAAGTCTATAAAAAAATTTATAAATAATATGATGGAAGTCCCATATTCTAAACATTGGTTGGCAAGAAGCAAGAAGGACCTAACCGACAAGGAATAGCAGTCCTAGCTATCAGCATAAAACAACCAAGCAAGCCAATTGAGTTCAATTCGCAAAGCTCATTCAATTCCATCGTATGCTTCATCCTACAATATTCTCTCTCTCCCCATTTCCCGCATACACAAATATATACCAAACCTACTTTCTTTTGCTTTTCTCCACCACTAACGCAAAAAGACTCACCACTCATCACCACACCACCCTTTTGCTTTTGCGTGTTTTTGGATTGTTCTAGATCTAAAAGATAAAGATGATCCAAGAACTCTTGGGTGCTGCTACTGCTAGCCTTATAGCAGGAGAAACAAAAATCTCCATTAATAATAATGGAGGAGGAGGAGCAGGAGGAGGACGACTTCTACTAACACCACCGGCACCGTCTTCTCCTTCTCCGTCTCCTTCTTGCACAACAACTATCACCACTTCCACTAACACCGCCACTTCTTCCAACTCCGACAACCAAAATTTGAGGTGCCCTCGTTGTGATTCATCAAACACTAAGTTTTGTTACTACAACAACTACAACCTCACTCAGCCTCGCCACTTCTGCAAGACATGTCGCCGCTACTGGACCAAAGGTGGTGCTCTCAGGAATGTTCCCATCGGAGGTGGCTGCCGGAAAAGCAAGACCTCCGCCATGTCCAACTCGGTGGGAAAGCAGGCCGCCACAAAGATGAAAGCAGTGGCATCGGAGCTTGGAAGGCCACAGACACTCTTTGACCAAGAGCTTCCACAAACCCCAATCCTTTGGGGCTCACCGCAAAATACTCAACTCATGGCTTTACTAAGAGCTACCCAAAGCCAAAACCAAAACCAAAACTCAAACCCTAACCCTAACCCTAGTCTTGTGTCAATTGCTGTCAAGAGAGAAGGGAACTTATCGGAATCTCACTCCCACATGGTCACTGAGTCATTTCTCCCAAATGGGTTGCTGAATAGTACTAGAACTGGTCTAGGATACGATGGTGTGGGAGAACTTCCTTCACTGGGTCTATGCAGCTCCTTTTGGAGGAATAATCAAAATCAGAATCAGCAGCAAAGCAACGGTTTTGTACTTGGAGAACAGCAAAGTATTGGAGTTCAAGAACTTTACCACAAGTTCAGGTCATCATCGTCAGTTCATTATTGTGGTAGTGATAATTCACCGGTGTTTCTCGGCAACATGCCTTCATCCTCTTCTTTGTCCAACATTTTGGAATCATCTTCAGTTTCTGGCAGCGAATTCGGGTGCTGGAATCCAACCCTTTCCTGGGGTGATCTTCCCACAACAAGTGGAGCATATCCTTAATCAACCGCAGTAACTATTTCCTCTTTTTTATTTACCGTTTTCTTTCAGCGTTAAATATAGAACTCCTTAATTTATAGTTTATAGATGTTAATCTGTATTCCAGAGTCTTTTCTTTTTTTTCTTGTTCGGTCGTTTTGGGGTGGATAATTAAAGAATATGTACGTGTAGCTAGCATTAGAATTTTTTTTTCCCCACTCTCGTTTCTTTCTATCATTTGCTTCCGTCTGCATGTGTTTCTGGTTGATGGTGTCTCAGCTCTCTTAAATTCAAGGAATGGAAAATACAGTGTTTCTGCATCTTTAATTTACATTGAATTTCCTTTTCAACTTTTTCTCCCGGTTCTTTACTTTACCTCTAAATTCCTAATATAATTTTTTGTGGCTTCTAAGCAGTAAGTGGCTAACTGGTGTGGGCCTCTACATAAGTAGTTAAATATTTACAACATGGTGTGAATGCAGAGATTCAGGGTGTGTTGACGTTATGCCAAAGGTACCAGTGAAGCTATATTTTAAGAGACTTAAAAAATAGAGTAAAGCTGGGGAACAAGAATATCTGATGTTGATAAACTCAAAAACTTTAGGGTTTAGTTGTTAAGAAGTGAAGGTGGTGGTGGAGGCATGGTGTAGTATATGGGAGTGCTAGATTTTGTTTTGTTACGAGAAATCGGTGAATCTAATGCAAAAGCAGCCTTTGGAAAAAGTTTCCTCAAACAGAACTAGATTCTGGATGTTGTTTGTGAGCAATCCACCAGCAATTGGTTCGACACAGACTTCACTGAGCAACCATGCCTCACTTCTGCTTCTCTGCTAGTCCACTATTTTATTTATTTATTCATTTTTAATTTGAAAAATAGAAAGCCTCTACTATCGCAATCTAACACACACTGTTCTTCTAACCTATACATGCACTTTTGTTGCTAAGTTTGAGTCTATGATTGACACTCACCGACGTTTAATAAGAACGGCTAGTGCTTTTCTTTCCATGATTCAATTGAATAGGAAAATGTTCTTTAATGTTAAAATGTTAAAATGCAAATGTTTTAAAAAATAAATAGAATAATACAAAAATAGTTTACCGAGTCATTGAATTTCCGTCTAATTCGTAGAAAACATATTTAAAAATGTGTAATAATATTTTTGTAATTAAGTGATCAAAATTTACTTTTAACTTATAAACGTTATACATAAAAGTGAATCTTCACATCTAATTATTATAGGTCAAATATATCTTTATTAACTACATGTTATATGTAAATTTATATCTTATCTAGAATTAAAGGTAACTTTTGACATGTAGTTAACATACGTAAATTTATTTATTCAAAATGTTTGTTTGTAACATTGTTTTACTATATATCACTACTATATGGTGGACTTTATAAAGCAAATTATATAAAAATAATAAGAAAACACTATTTTTTTTAAAGGAAATGAAGTCTTTTTATGTTAACTAAAAAAGTTGGTTCCATAATCGATATATATATATATAGTATAAAAGGTATTGATTTTTCTAAATTTGGTATAATTTCCATCACTTAAGGTTTCTTTTTCTTTGTTACATACTCTTCTCTTATTCTTTTCACCCAAATGTTTGCAGTCGATCGTTGTATTAGGAGGAGGAGTTGACGATGTTAATTTGTTTCTTCTTATTCACTTGTGTGGTCACTCCTCCTCACTATCGTCAAGCTTACCTCCACCGATGTAGTGCAATCGGGAGAGGTGTCAGCTCACCCTCACTCACACGAGAGTTCTTTCTCTTTCCAGTTATGAGTTGTTGCTACTCAATCTCACTAAAACTAGCGACTCATCGACATAACCAACATTGAGTTTCTCCCTCCTTACACAAGGGTTTCCTTCTTCTTCTCTAAACACCCCAATCGTCAGTGACCTTCACTCACCACTGCCATCGACCGTTGGTCCTACCGTCAGAGCATCGTTGAACACATGCCTCTGGCCAAGGTCATCACGACTGACACAAATCTCCCTTGCTCAAATTTTCTCAACCTATGACATATAGAGAACCCAAACACACCACACCTCCATCAAATCTCCAATTTTGCATGTCCTTTGTCACGACAAGTCACTACTAGAGGTGTCCACTATCCTTTGATGATTTGGGTTGTGTGTGTGCTGTAGTTTTTTTAGAGAGTTTGGAGAAAACTTTAAAAAATAGAGTTTAGAGAACACAACAACAAGGAGAATACCGACATGAGAAGGATTAGGGATATACTATATATGTCGATTATAAAAACAAAAACATAAAAAATCTTCTAATTTCTTACAAAAATGTCATTGCTTAAACTTTTTATGATGTGTCTAGGCACAATCACTATAAAGAGTCTTCTAATTTATTACAAAAATGTCACCGTGTCTACTTTTTATGCCTACTTAACATAAAAAATCTTATTATAATTACAATTATGTCACCGTGTCACTTATTATACAATATAAATTATAACCACTTAAAAGTCATCAATTTTTACAATAATGATAAAACCTATAGAAAAGTATTACAATTTTATTATTCAATATATTTTAAATGAGAATAATAATGAAAATTAGACTTCATTTTATATTATTTATAACATTATTTAAAAGAAAAATTATTCAATTTAAAACTATAAAATAAATCATCAACACACAAAAATAATAATATATAAATAACAGCAATAAAAGTAACTAGACTCGTGAAAAAATATTAAAATTTTAAATACTCGATAAAAAAATAAAAATTATTTAAAAATATCCAAAATTTATAAAATAATTAAAAAAATATTTAAAAATTAATTAAAAATATCCAAAATTTGTAAAAATAATTAAGTCTTAAATTCGACAGATTCCGGGTAGTTACTTCATATATAAATTCGAGGATTTCATACTTCCTTTGTCCAAACAAGAAATTAAATGGTTGTAAACTTTAGAGCTTTTAACTTCATAATCAAACATCTTTCTCCTTCTTTGTTAAGGAACTCTAGTACAAAATTCTTTGAGAAATTGACTGGAAAAAAATATATGCAGAGAGTACATATCTTGTAAAGGACGATAACACTTTATATTTTTCAATTTTTTTTTCTATTTCTTTTCTTATCATATTTTCTATTATGCCTATTATTATTTCTCTGCGTTGATAAACTCGTTCAAGGGTTTTTCATATATATATATATATATATATATATATATATATATATATATATATATATATATATATATATATATATATAAACATATTTAGTTCATAGAAGAACTGTTTTGGCTAAATAGCAATCCTATTTTTATATTTAGAATATGAAGACGTGTGATATAAGCAACTGTCTCGTGATACACATGCGAGATCGTTTTGGAAAGAAGAGAAATATTCTTTTTACGTATGCCTTTCACCTTGGTTAAAATTGTTGAGTCAACATATTGTTTTTATTATGAAAGACTATATAGATGTGAAGAGTGTAAAAAACGTGTAACCTAAGTATATGTGCAATTATTTAGGATGAGTATTCGTAAACTAAGAGCGTTTTCAATAAGTGCTTTTTACCCCAAAAGTGAGTTTTAATCAGAATTCATGCAATATAAGAACAAATTTAATATATAAGAACTAGCGTAAAATGTTAAAAAAATATTCACAATATTTGACGTACAGAGAGTGAATATAGACTCATTTTTAAGTTTTTAAGTAATTTTATTATTGGAGTGAGAAGTTTTCAAAACTTTTTATCTAACTTTATGATAAGATATAACTAAATTAAAGAGAATGAATGGTTGAAAAATACTTCTAATTACTTTTCCTTTTCGTCTTCTCTTTATCTTTTTTTTTTTTTTGTCTTTATCTCTTTACTTTTTTATTCATCTGACATTTTTAATTCACCCTTTTTTTTCTTTTTTATATATTTTTCGTTCTACTCACTTGTGTTGCAAGTGATTCCCTCATTATGCTATGAGATTTTGTGGTTTTGATAGTGGACAATGGTAAAAATTATTTTTAGAAACATGTATTTCGAAATATTTCTTTTCTATATTCTGAAATTAGAGAATATTTCAAAATATTAATAAAAAATTTAGAATGAATATTTAAAAAGATATTTCTACATACAAAAAATGTTTTTTTTTTAAGATTTGTTTAAGATTTTTTTTAGTTAAATATGTTTTTAGTCCCTATACTTTGGGGCGATTTTGGTTTTAGTCCCTCTTTCAAGCTAAGGTACAATTTAGTCCTTCAACTCTAGAAAACTCTGGTTTTAGTCCTTTTTAACAAATTTTTTTAACTTTATCTGTTGTTTCAAGCACGTTTCATTATAGCATTTGGATTGTTTATACTGTTTGACACATTTTTGTTTCAATGTTAACTAAGAAACGCGAAGAATAAAACCAAAATCACCCCAAGATGTAGGGACTAAAAATATATTTAACCTTTTTTTTATATATTTCAAAATGATTGTTTTGGAAGATATCTCTGAATCTAGAAATATCTTTCGGAATCGTCGTTCAGGACTATAAAATAGTTTTAGAATATACATTAATAAAATCATTTTCTAATAGATGTTCCCAAGATCATTTTATGAATTTAGAAGTGCTTTTCAAACTACTCAATTCAGAAGATATTGTTGCTTATGGAGGTGCAGGAAGAAAAAAAGAAATGCAAGAAGTAGCACCACTATTCAACCAGCTTCATACAGTGGCCCAGAATCCAGAAGGTAAAATGGAATTGGAAATTAGTTTCTTCTTGTAATATTTAGTTTAAAATAAATTCTTCTAAAAATTTTATATCATGCCAAAGTTAATTTAAAGGCATACTTATATGGAGTTAATAATGATGATAATCTTAACAACTGATAATAATATTACAATTAATGACTCTGTTAGCATCTTAAAAGTAGTAAAGATGATAATTGAGATAAAATTCGGCTATTATAACATTTTTTAATGCTTAAAGTGCATAGACTCATGTTCTTTATTGGATTAATGAAATAAGGTGATATTTTTCATACTTTTTAGTATTTATTCAATTGAGATATTTTTTTAGAAATGGTAGCATTATATTTATTATTTTTGTTACAAACACAAGTAAGACTTATTTTTATTTTTATAGCTTTTACGATATGTATTTATTTCCTTGTAAACATTTATACATTTTCTTAGTTTCATTTATATGAATTTTTATAGGAAAAATTAAGTACAATTTCCTCTTTTATATTATAATAGTTTTTGATTGAGCTGAGGGGAATGTAGTAATTTACTCACTTGATTCAGGTTCAATTCGTAACAATTTTAAAAAACCAAATAAAAAAACTGTATAAAAACTGAGCAGAAAACAAGAATTGGTTTACAAAATGTTTAAAACTTTAAACTGAAGCCAGTATTAAGGTTGCTGCTATATATATATATATGTTCTGGAAGAATTACTGCAACACTGAACACCCAAAAACATGTGAAGATTCCATCCATTGTTAACACATTAATAGCAATTAAAAATCCATACAATACTTTTCCTCAATATGTAAGCAAGACTGTTCAAATCTTGGAGAAATTGAATTGTGCCTGGAAAAAGAATTGTAATGGTACGTAGTCAAACCCTCATGACTAGAAAATACAATAAATAGGACGAAGATAGTTGGTGTATGTGTGTATGTCTATATATATATATATACTAAGGATGATGTCCAACAGCTTTGCCACAAAGTAGAACATTATTGGGAATGTCATATTCATTAGCAAGGCTGCGCTGTGCATTCCACACCCTTAGGTAGAACTGCTGCCCAAGATATTGCCTTTCCCATATTGCAGACCTCAAATTCCACATACCTTGGTTGTCCAAAGACACCAATATGGCAGTCCAGGATTTTGGATACACCTACATTCATTTGAACCACAAAAAGCTATGCATGTCAGAAACAAAGATATAATATAAGGGTTTAAGTGTTTTCTTCTGAAGATATCTCAACATAAGGATATGGCACTTTCTTGTTTAGTACCTGTGCAGTGTGCCTGGTCAGGGCATCCACTAGATTATAGGTTTTTCTACTGGCATCTGTCCACTGGCCGAGACCATAACTGCAATTTTGGCAATAAACGTCATTAAAACTTTCTTAAGCTAATTCTAAATTGCTTCTACCAGTGAAAATATTGATAGTTAGACAGAAAACTTATATTTCAAGGAAGCTGGCATACCCAATGACCCAAAAGTCATAACCATCAAGATGCCATGATTGGATGGTGTTTTCGTTGTTCTGGAATATAATCTCAATAAAATCATGAAGAGAAGTTGGCAACACCGAGGTGCCTATGTAACCTGGACCACTAGAGGGAGTGTTTTGGAGTAAATTCACACTGAAGATTCCGGGAATGTTGAAGTAATCAGCAAGCTTGAGAGGGGTGTCAGGGTTAAGATAAGAGACACTGTTAACGGCATAACGGAGCTTTCCATTGATCAAAGGTGCTGAATTTGCCAATTTAATCACTTTTGTAGGAGTAATCAACCCATAATGGAATGACCCTTGGGGGTTAGGCCTAGCAGCATTTGCTGTCAGATTCCACCTGCAGGAATAATTAATTGAAAACTGATTAAAATTTATAAATAAATCAAAGAAAAACAGGACTTTTTTTGTTATTTTTTAGAGACCAGACCTGTAGGTTCTAGCTTGTTTCATGGACCAGTCAAAATCATATTTATCAACGGGGGAAGGAGGCACAGGTCCTAATGCAGAGGAATAAGAATTTGAGTAGTGTAGTACTGCAGTTGTGGTGAGAGGTGTCTCGGTAAATCTTGTTGAGGCAACAATGTAGTAGTCCTTTGGAGGCTGATTCAAGGTTACTAACAGAGAAACTGATTGACCAACATGCACATCAAGTGAATCGTATGTGTTCTGAACAGTGTGTGATCCTTCAACTTCAACAAGTTTTAGTGAATGACCCTGGATTCTGAAGTTAATTGATGTTGACAAGCCTACATTTGAGATCCTAAACATGTAGGTTTTTCCTGTAAGAAAAGAACAACTACTGTTGGCAAAAGAATTTTTGACAGAGCTGCGTGTGTGGCTTAAACTTGGCGCACATTTGAACTATATCCCTTAAAGACCACGAGCTTACCCTGGTTGCCAGTGAAGGTAGAATGAGGCTGGCCATTAATGAGGAGGCCATCGGGAAGTCCAATTGATTTTCCAGAATCCAAAGTTTGCCTTAGTGTCTGCAAATAAGAAGACAAAATAGATGAAGATAACTTGACAGGAACTGTTGAGTATGAAGAATATTTGGAAACAGAATGATTAAGACTTATGAGAAAGAGTAAGAAAGATGTTATTTACCTTGTGGTTGTTCTTGTACCAATCACCAATGAGTAAAGTAAAATCTCCATCGGGGTTTGAATAAGGGATTGGGATAACAGATCTGTGATAAACATTAAGTCCTCCAAACCCTCCAGCTGCTTTATGCAGTTGAGTTGATGGAAAGTATGTGTATGTGCCAATCTGATCCTTGGTCTGAAACTTGTATGTGTAATTTGAGTTCGGAGGAATGGGGCAGTTGGTTCCCAAAACTCCATCTTGCCATGAATTTTTCCTTTGTTTTATACCATTCCTGTTGTATGACAACAATGTTAAACCATGTTAGTTATAGTTATACTGTCAACACACAGAATATCATCAAAATTAGGAGAATGTGACTTTCACAGTTTAGAAAGCTATTGCTGCAAAAAAGTTGAAGCTTTACAGCCATATTTGTGGAACCTAAACAGTAAATGCTCTGCATAACATAACACAAAGGACACCATTCATGTCCAAGTCCGTTCATCCAAAATATTGAAATATATATTAACAAGATCCATCATAATTAAGCAGCGAGAGACCACAGATTACCTCAGGTTCGAGAGAACAAGTAAAAAAACCACAGAAAGAAAAGAAAGGACCAAAAAGCTTCAAATATGAGTCAAGCTAATGGAGCATAGAAGCATACCAAGTGAGTAAAAATGGCTCGTCCAGCTTGTTGATAAGGTTGAGAATAACATTGTCATTAGTTATCAAGTCAAGTCTAGGCCCAGGAAACTGGCCATTGATGAGAATAACCTTAAAAAAATGTAAGCACCGCGAAAAGGTCAGAACCAAAGTTCCAAAGATATCTCAGATCCAAGAAAAACAGATAGGTTATCCACCTGCTGCGGACTACCCAGTGGAGAAAGATTTCCATATGTCACCGTCCATGTATAAAACTTATATGCATCTTCTGCTTGCACAAGGGACACATTTACTAAAGCAATGACAAGGCATAGCAAATGTAGCAAAGTGGCGCTTCCCATGTTGTGTTCTGAAAATGACAAGAAAAGAAACACACGACACTACTTAACAGTTGAGTATTACTGAAGAGAAAATAAAAAAGAAAGCTTGGAACTAGAAACTCAAAATGATACACGATCCTTGAGTTTCTACGAAAGGAAGCAATGTGAAAAGTACCAGATCTGGATTCTGCAGGAAGAGTGACACTCCCAAAACTAACTTACACCCACTATGCTCTGTGCCGCCTTGATATATACTAAAAATAAACTAAACAGTACCAAAACATGATTGAAGTAGCTAATCCAGTGTTATTTTAATAATAAAGTCATAATTTTGTTTGTTTAATAAGGTTGCAAATTCATCATTCATTTTCGGCGCGGTTAACGCGTTTTCGCGTTAGTTACTACTTCCTTACGGCCAAAGAAAATGAAAATACCATGCCTCCTAGAAATTATCTTCTGTGTATATTAAAAAGTGGAACTTTCCTTCTTCCTTTCTTATTCCCTGTTGTGCTTTTTCACTCGCAAACGTTTGGGGTTGCATTTTCTTCATTGTTCCGTTTGAACTTTGAACCGTCATCAAAATTCGGACATTTCTTTACACAATGCGACATTTCTTTAAGGTGGTAACGTCGAACAAATTATATTATAAAGTGGAAAATTTAATTTGTCCTCCCGCAAAGAGCGCAATTTAAGGTAATCTACGCGGGTTTCAAACAAAAAAATCTATAATCTTACTTTTTTTTTTACGTTCATTTAATATTACTTTTTATTTTTCACTTTTTTTACAAATATAAAAATTTACCTTTTCATGATTATAGTATTCGTATAATGCATTGTTGATCTAATTTCCCTATATACTGTTGATGTAAAAGTAGCACCGACAAGGTACCATTATTTTGAATTTTGTTGGGTGTGGGTTGGCGAAGATAAATTTATATTTATATTTAATAAATATATCAAACTACGCGTCCATGTGGAGTTGGTAAAGGGTACAAATATCTTTAATGCGACATAATGATATGTTTAGCCACTTGAATTTAAAATAGAAAAAAATTAAAAAAAAAAAAGGTAGTCCGAAACGAAAACAAGAGTAAGAAAAATGTAGAAAAACGAGGAAAGTGATAATATTACATATTTTATTCTGCTGGCTTAGAAAAAAAATAAATAAATAACTGAAGAAAGACATAGCATTGTAAGTTGAAGAAGGAAACAAGAGGCTGATAACACTTCAATCAAACTAATGAACTATTGTCCCAACCATCTCCTCAAAACCTCCTTTCACCTTCTCCCTGTCTGCAGATCCACCTACCACTCCCAGGGCGAAAGATTTTCCACCTTTTTTTATCACTTTTACATTTCTTTAAGAACAATTTTTTTACAAAAAATAATAGTTCTGAAATATATTAAAGCTTTTAAAAACTTTGTTTCTTAAAAGAGGTTTTTTACAAGTTATTTTCTAAAGATAATATAGAGTATTTAATATATTTTAAATTAAATTTAAGAAATAAAAATTTATACACTACTTAAAACAAAAAGTAATTCGCAATATTCAGATTGAAATATAAGGCAGGTAACTCATGTTAGGAGAGATATTTTTTCATTTTATACGTATTCAAGATCTCTCATATGATTGTTTCTACTATTTTTATAGAGTTGAAAATATATTAAGAACGTTTATTTTGTGTCTGGATTAAAGAGAAAATAGAAAATATATTATTTAAATGAATGAAAGTAAAGAAATATTTTCACTAAACAACATTAAACACAGATGGCCAAATTAAGTTATACCGTATTATTTGATTTGACAAGTTTTATAGAATAAATAAATATGTTTTCAGGTAGCCACTAAGTTAATGTTATTTCTTCGATGAAAAAAAAAATTGTCTATAATATTCGTGAATAAAACTTGCTACTGATAATTGCGATTGATAATTGATATATATATATATATATATATATATATATATATATATATGGATATTTATCATTTACATGTGGTGGGTAACAGATAATATATATTTTAATATCGGTTTATAAAAAGGTCGGGTGTAAATATTATATTATATGTATCTACAAATATCCTTTATCTGTAAAAAATAAAAATAAAAATTTAATTTATATTTTCTTTAAGTTAAATTTAATTAAAATTAAAATTAATTTATATTTTATAAGGTTAAATTTAATTAAAATATAAAATTTAATTTAATTTATATTATATTTGTAAAACCCCATAAAATGGTGTTTTAGAAGTGGTGGTAGTCTAAAATAGTAAGACTGAATTATTTCAATATTAAACGGTTTTATTATAAATAGTTTTGTTATAAACGAGTTTCATTGTTTTAAAACGTATCATCTCTTTATAAATCACTTTTCTAGAGTTCTCTACCTTTTCTCTAAGTGATCTCAAGTCATCTATTTGACGATCAGGAAGTGCCTAGACGATCACGGCGTCAAGGTCTATCATTCTATCCGATCAATTTGGTGTTTAGAGCAAGTAAGTTTTCATCCCTTTTCTTGTTCCTTTTCTTGATCCTTGATCATACAAAAAAGAGTTGTTTTGCATATATCAAGTAATCTTATTCCTTGATTATTGGTTTGTTTGTGGTTCTAAGGTTGATCTCCAATCATCAATCGGTGGTTTGTAGGTTTTCTAGAAGTTTCTTATGCCGCAAGAAATGTACGAAACATTTAGGGGTTTTGGGGTTGTTGAGTTGAGGCAAGGAAAGCTAAATTTTTCTTTAATTTATGTTAATTGTGCATGTTAGAGAAGGTTTGAATATTGAACTATTTGAGTAAAATTGTGTTTTATGATTGGACATATAGTAATCAATTTTGTGGTGGATGTTTTGTGTGATGATGACTGATGTATACTATGTTGAATTTGTTTGTATGTGTTTTGATGTTGGATTGGGTATTGATAAAGTGAATTGTGATGACAAAATTATTTAGAAGCAAGGGTTACCCTTGGTTATAGGTTATTTTTGTCTAAAATAAGGTTTTAAGAAGTGAAAATTGTGAGAGAAGTCTTGAGAACTGGTTTAAAGTACGTGAAATCTGTTTTGAGTATGTTATGAGTGGTTAAGATGTTTAAAATGGACGAAATTTGTGGGGGAAAGGTTTGGTGATAGATAAGGTAAAGTTCTACTTGGTTTAAAACTCAATTTGAGAAAGTGAACTAATGAAAACTTGAGTTAGAGGTTATGTGCTCAAATGGTCAATTTGGAGAGTTTTGGTAAGTCAATTGGGACTTATTATAGTCCCTAAGTTACTTGGAATTGTGCCACAAATGGTAGAATTCAATTTTGGTCTATAAGTTGAGTTTTTGTAAGTTTTTGGGTAAGATCTTGAAGCTACTTGTTTAGATTGATGTTAGAAAGGTTAAACACACTTAGTTAAGTATAATTAGGTACATAAAACAATCTAGGAGGGTCAAAAGTTGGAAAAATATATTCAATTGGTCAAGAATGGTTTGGGGTGATAATTTTGCAGTTTTTGTACTGCAGAATTATGCAGACTCGCTTAGCGAGAAGAGTCGTTTAGAGAGAGGTCAAGGGTTTGGATCACTGTCTCAGGGTTTTCGCTCAGCGAGTTAGGTTGTTGAGCGAGTGGGTTGGGGTATGGGACCACTGCCTTTGTATTTGCTTAGCGAGTGGGGTCGCTGAGCGAGAGGACTCTGTGGTTGCCTAGCAAGTTTGGTCGTTGAGAAAGTAGTTCAGGGGGTGTTTTATTTTTTCTATTCTTGGGTTCTTGTGGAGTGAAGTTACATGTTTATTCATTGTGGATGATTTATAAGTATTCATGAGATTATATGAGCAATGATAGTATGCAAAGTGGTATGGAAGTAAAGTATGAATGTGATTATGGATGTGATGTGATGATGATGTTCAAAATACAATGTGAGAAAGGAATATCCTAAGTTGATTGTGGGGTGTTATGTATTGATGTAGGGGCTCCTGGATTGAGGAATGATCCTGACACTCTTGATAACCCCATTTCATGTAGTGATGGGTGATTATGTCATGGAGAGTAGCAGGAGATCCTGATCTATGGTCACTAGTTAGGGACATAGATGTTTAACGAATTAACCTTGGTGTATGGTATTATTGGTGGTGGTTAAGGATGTGGTTATTGTTATTATTTATGAGCTAAGTTGCTCCACCATACACAGGTGCAAGTTCCCCATGAGTTCGATATTAATACATCTATCCAGATAGTAAAGGGTTTCAAGTGGAAGGGACAAATGTCTATGGTGTTTGATTCATAACATGCATGTAAATGATCATGGTTTCATATGTTATGTGTAATCTTTTAATACTCTATCTTACCCTTGCTTTTGTATATTGTTTGTGTTTGGGTATGTTTTCTCTTTTGCGATGATCACCTTATTGGTGTGAGCTTAGGAAAACATTCTTTTCAGTTATTTCAGCGATAGGTGAGCAAGGGGAAGAATTGAGAAGTCGAATGAATCTACAGGTGTAGATATTATCTTTCATAGGTTTGTTTTCTTATAATAATTATTGTCATCATTGTAATATCATTTTTAGTAGTATTTTATTATTAGAAATGGGATGTTACTATATTTTATATATTTATTATAATTTTATTTAAACTTTATTTTAATAATTTATAAAAATATATTTTTAAATATTTGCAGATATCTGCGGGTATCCACGAATATCTACGGATTTTAAAATACATGCGGGTATATTTTAAGTGTGTATCCGTGCGAGTTTAGTAATGGGTTGATTTTTTTTTTGGGTCAGATTGTGAGTAGGCACTACCCGTGCTCGACCCGACCCGTTGTAATCCCTAATCATGAGTTACTGGTTAAACAAGTTTACTTAATCACATCTTTTTTCAATTTAAAAAGAATAACATTTTTTTCTAATTTAAATTTAAATAAATTTCATTATAAAATTATGTTAAATTCTATATAAAATTCAAAATAAAAAAATACAATAAATCCAAAATCATTTTTAACTTTAAATATAATATAAAATCAAGTATGAAAAACAAAACAAATAATATTGAAACATCTTCTTTTTTTAATCTCTATCTACAATACAATAAAAAAAACAATATTATTTAATAATATTGAAACAGAAAATAATAATTAGTGGATTGATGAACCAACTTAACTTATCACAAATTTAAGTCGAATGAACCAAATTCTTAATAATCTAAATTCAAATTTGATTTGTGTCTAAATTTTAATTTTTTTTTAACCCAACTCAATCCAATCTCGTCACGATTCAAGTTATTCACGCATTCTGACATGCTTTGAGAACATTAATATTGTAATTAAATTCATAATATTGAAATATGTTAGATTCTTAATTTTTGTAAATATTGTTATGGAAAGTATATGATTTTTATTGTGTATAAACCAACATTAAAGACGTGTGTGTGACTAATTATTCTGAGACTTTCTCTTTCATTTTTTTTTGGTATGAATTACAGTATAATCGGTTACTCAAATTTAACAGTGTTCTTCTTTTAACATGGTTTATCGTTCATCTCACCCTTGGTGTAAATATTTTAGCCGGCTTTATTTGTTAACTTTCTCCTTGTGCTTATCTCCACCAGTTTAACCAAAACGGCACCGTTAGCTACAAAATACAAAAAGGTAATATGAAGGTGCCACGAATGCTTCAATGGTTCCACGTCTCCTCAGAATCTTACACGTGTAAGTCACACAGAAGTACCCTTTTAGCCAAACACCTTCACCTCCATTGAAACACCACTATTTGAAGCAATCTTGTGGCTTTGAACCTACCCTGAACATCATCTTCATTTCATCACAATCTTCCTCATCATGTCTGCAGAAGCAAAACAAGAAACAAAACCTTTGACAAACCCCTCTTACTCCTCAGGTATATTTGATCATATGCTTCATAATCGTTACATTAAAGATCAACCCTTTAGACTCAACTCTGTGCTTTAATTTTGTGGTGTAGATGTTGACGATGGTGTAGTGAAGGATGTAGTTCTGTGGAGAAGAAAGAAACTAAATGCAATCGTTATTGTAGTGGCAACAGCATCATGGGTGTTGATGGAAGTATTCGAGTTCAACTTCCTCACTGTCATCTCATGGGTTGCCATGCTCGTTGTTGCTTCAACATTCCTCTATGCCAATATGCTTAGACTTTTGGGCAAGTAAGAACACTTCTCTTGCTTTCTTTCTTATACAAAATTGTCTTGTCACGTTCTTCTTCATTAACTTACACATAGCAACTAGATTATTTTGATGGGGGTGCAAAATCACTGCACAATCATCAACTAACTGTTACACAAGTTGAATACATGAATACCTATATACCTAGTACATGTAACAGTTTTTTCTGTGAAATTTAGGGAACGACCAAACTTGTTGAGGTTGGAGTTGAGTGAAGAGACAACTAGAAGAATAGCAACGGAAGTTCGAGCATGGTTTGAAAAAATAATAAGGTGGTTGGTCCTTGTGAGTGTAAGGAAAGAGTGGCCAGTATTTGTGGGGGTTGTGGCTGGATTGTGGTCACTGTCTTATATAGGAAGATGCATGGACCTGCTTACAGTAGTTTATATAGGTACGTGGTAAAGTTGGTTTGCATTGTTTTTTTCACACTATTTGTTTATAATTTTGATTTGATGTGCAGGTGTATTAGTGGGAATGGCAATTCCATTAACTTATGTGAAGAACGAGGACAAGATCAAGAGATTTGGGGAGTGGTTAAGGGAGAAATACAAGAGATGTTATGAGATTATTGATGAGAAGACCATTCATAAGATTAAAAGCAGAATAGCCCAGGAGAAGAAGCCAGAGTGATAGCTTTGTAGTTGGGAACTTAGTATATGAATAATCTGCACGGTTATGCTGTATTGATGAATGAATGTAAAATAATAATAGTTGGTTTTGTTGGACTTTGCTAATGGTATGGATTGTCCATTTTATAGGCTTTAAAATATGTAATATTTACTATGCTGAAATGTTCTCAACTGTGGATCCGTGGCGCAATGGTAGCGCGTCTGACTCCAGATCAGAAGGTTGCGTGTTCGATTCACGTCGGGTTCAAACCCTGTTTTTTTCCTTCAATGATTAGGTTTAACGGTTTTAATATGCATCAGTTGTCAATAGAACTCTTTCACTTGCTACTTTTTTTGTTTTGGTAATTCGTTGTTGACAGTAGATTCCATTTCTGGGAAAGAAATTTTAATTTGCTAAATTTATGATACGATTGTACACCGAAACACATCACAAAATATAATCTTATAAAAGAATGCGTCATACAAATTTAGTTGTTATGGTTAAGTTATTTAAAGTATAGTTAGCAGTTATGTCATGTATGAGGCAAGTCTCAATACTCTGTCTTTTTTAACTGGAAAAAGGTGCATTTAGTTACTTCCATTGAATTTGAAGTGAGATTTTATTTATTTATCAGTCTCATTGATAGGAATTAATTTTAATTATTCCAAAAATTAAAGAAAATATTGTATTAGAAATTATTAAATCTTTAATTATTTTTACACACTCAATTTATATCTACTGTGTTTTTTTAGTGAACAACTAAAATGAGCGGTTATTTATTTATGTGAAGTTTCATGTTTAGAATTTATTCCTTAACGTCAGTTATACGAAAGCCGTTTCCTTTCCTGTAAATTGCTCGGCAAAGACCGCGAAGCTCAGCTAAAGTGTACATATAAATACCACAGCAACCACTCATCTTCCTAACAAAAATTCGTGTTTGATGATCGATATCACCTTCTTTACACTTCATTAAAACTTGGTTTGTTTTCCGAGACACCTCGTGATCGTTGGTGTTTTCATCCCACATAACGACAGTGGCATCGGTTGGTGTTTGACTTCGAATTCAGGTAGCAAGTTTGGATTTTTGTCATCTGGGTGTTGTTAGTTATGGGAGATCTGTTCAGTGGAGGTGCTGTGGGAGCACTGATGGGAGAGGCATTGAAAGGGGCTATTTCAATCATAAAAAAAGGACTAGCCTTCAAATCCACACTAGATAGCAACATAGAAACCTTAAACTCTTTGGCTCCTCTGGTGGAGGAGATGAAGATGTGCAACATGATGTTGGATCGGCCCAGCAAGGAGATAGAGAAGTTGGAGAGTCTCATGCGAAATAGTCAAGAGCTGGTTCGGAAGTGCTCGAAATTGGGTCGGTGGAAAATGTGGTCGTTCCCTTATTTCCAGAGCAAGCTTCGGAGCAAGGAGGTGGCTCTCCAGACGCATTTATCGATGAACATGACGGCGCAGAACACGGTGAACTTGATGAAGTTGGTGGACGACATGAGGAAGGTTCTGGAGATTCTGCTAAAAGAGGAATTCGGGCGTTATCCTGAGTACCGGTTGATTGATTTGTGTGGGGCTCCTCAAGAACCTGAGTGTTTGGGAATGGATGTGCCTTTAAGAAAGCTGAGGATTGAGTTGCTCAAGGATGGTGTGTCCGTTCTTGTCTTGACTGGTTTGGGAGGGTCGGGGAAAAGCACACTGGCTAAGAAGATATGTTGGGACCCTCAAATCAAAGGTAACTAACTCTCTTCCCTCTCTTCTTCTCGTTCTCCATCATAGGATTGTGTTTGAATTGCTATAAAAAATATTGAAACAAGACTAATATAGAACATTACCTTTAATATAAGGCTTCAAATTGTGGTTGTGGTTACGTTTCCTGGCAATATTTGATGTTGTAAAAATTGCAGGTGATGCGATGATCTCAAGAAAACCATACGATCGTATGATATATTATTGATCTAAGTTATTTATTCTGAAATCACTAGCTCGTATATGCATGACATGCTTTGTGGAATAGTATCATAGATAATTTAGAAAGCTATTTTGTTTTGACTAGACAAGTTCGGGGCAAACATCTTCTTTGTCACTGTATCAAAAACTCCCAACTTGAAGACCATTGTAGAGACACTGTTTGAACACTGCCGTTGTCGGGTGCCGAAGTTTCAAACCGATGAAGATGTAGTAAATCGACTGGAAGTTCTGCTGAGGGTTTTTGGGAAACATCCAATATTGTTGGTCTTGGATGATGTTTGGCCTGGCTCAGAAGACCTTGTTGAGAAGTTTAAAATTCAGATACCTGATTACAAGATTTTGGTTACTTCAAGGGTTTCATTTCCAAGATTTGGCACCTCATACCAGTTGGATAAACTTGATCATGTCCATGCAGAATCCCTTTTCCGTCACTTTGCACAGCTGAAAGACAAAAGCTCATACATACCTGAAAGAAATATTGTCGACGAGGTGGTGCTTTTATTTTTACAAAATCGCTCACACTACACATAATTTGTCCGTTTGTCATATTCACCTTTCTATATTAGGATATGAACAACGTAGTTTCCTAGCCTTTCAATCTATTTACTGATTTTATTATGTTGCCCTGAAACGCAGATAGTGAAAGGTTGCAAGGGTTCACCATTGGCCCTTAAGGTGATTGCTGGATCGCTCTGTAACCAGCCTTTTGAGGTGTGGAAAAATATGAAGGAGCGTTTACAAAAGCAATCCATTCTGGAGTCTGATAGTACTGATTTGCTTTTTCGTCTTCAACAAAGTTTAGATATATTGGAGACTAAGTTCTCCGTCAATGAAAAGGAATGTTTCATGGATCTGGGGCTATTTCCTGAAGATCAAAGAATCCCTGTAGCCGCCCTCATTGATATGTGGGTAGAACTGTATAACCTTAATGAAGATGGTACCAATGCAATGTCCATTATCCATGATTTAACCACCAGGAATTTGATTAATGTTATAGTTACAAGGTACATGGCATCTCCCCGTTGGTCATCTAATGCTTAATTATATGAGCTCAAAACATCTTACGAAAGGCTTGAAAAATGGATTATATGAATCAATCAAGCTAATAATGTAGGTTTCACTAGTGGACGAATAGATATGATTGCCATCACTATCACATAAGAATAACAGTTATATAAGTTGAAAATGTTATAATTTCAGCATACTTGATAATCTTATTACATGCATAAGATATTTTGAGATTAATCTATATCTTGAAGTAAAAGAAGATGGAAAGCATGTATATATGTAACTTCTTTTATTATACTTATGAAGCAAAGAAATAAAATTGTTAATCTTGTTGGGTTTTTTGTTCTTCCCTTGTGCAGGAAAGTTGCAAAGGATACAGACATGTACTACAATAACCATTTTGTTTTGGTGCATGATCTTCTTAGAGAGCTAGCAATACATCTGAGTAAAGGGGAAACATTTGAACAGAGAGAAAGAGTGATGATTGAGTTAAAGGGAGATAATCGTCCTGAATGGTGGGTAGGACTGAATCCGCTAGGAATCATAGGCCGTTTGTTCTCATACATCATGGGAATGTTGTATAGACAGAAACAACCAAAGGTTGCTGCTCGCATATTGTCTATTTCAACTGGTATGTTTCTCTCTGTCCACACTATAGGGAATGCACATGCATAAATGATAAATGCTACATGCCACTCCAAGTTTCATAATAATTGATCATCTTGACTTCCGAAGGAACTGAAGTGCATTTGACCATAGCATCCTTTTCCTCCATTAAATTGCTATCATTAAAGGTAGCAGAGGAGTAACTGATTCATTGTTATAAATTGACAAACATTTTCCAAAAAACTGGTAATTGTTTTGAAAATATATGAACTTATAAGAAAGAAGCACTCTTGTGCCGTGTCAAACTTAATCTTCCACTGTTAATGTCAAACATGATGCTTTTGCAGATGAAACGTTTAATTCGGATTGGTGTGACATGCAACCAGACGAAGCTGAGGTTCTGGTTTTAAATCTTCTTTCTAGCCAGTACTCGTTGCCAGAGTTCACAGAGAAGATGCATAAACTGAAAGTTCTGATTGTCACAAATTATGGTTTCCATCCTTCTGAACTAAACATGTTTGAGCGACTTGGTTCTTTAAATAATTTGAAAAGAATCAGATTGGAAAAGGTTTCAATCCCTCCCCTGTGCATATTGAAGAATCTACGAAAATTGTCCATTCACATGTGTAATACACGGCAGACTTTTGAAAGATATTCTATCTCGGATGCAATGCCAAATCTTGTGGAGATGAGCATTGATTATTGCAAAGATCTGGTTAAATTGCCTGATGGGCTGTGTAACATCACCCCATTGAAAAAGCTTAGTATCACTAACTGTCACAGGCTTTCTGCACTGCCACGAGATCTTGCAAAGCTGGAGAATTTGGAAGTTCTAAGGCTATGTTCCTGCTCTGATTTGGCAGAGATGCCAGATTCTGTTAAAGGGCTTAACAAACTTAGCTGTCTCGATATCTCAGACTGTTTAAATCTTACCAAATTACCAGATGACATTGGTGAGTTGAAGCTTCAGAAGCTCTACTTGAAGGGTTGCTCAAAACTGAGAGAACTGCCGCACTCGGTCGTTAAGTTTGAAAATTTAGACCACAAAATACACGTGATCTGTGATGAAGAAATGGCTTCCCTATGGGAAAGTTCTACCATTCGCAATTTGAAGATAGAGATATCTACAGTGGAGGTTAACTTAAATTGGCTTCCTGGAGCTCATTCCTGAGACATGTTTTCTGAAATTGATAGACTAGGAATCATGTTTGAATTTGGAACCATGTCACTGCAGTGGAAAAGTAGGAGTTTGAATTGGTTGATTCTGTTAATATAACACATCAATGTGACTTGAAAGAATACCTCATGTAATTTAGCATGGTCATTCACGAGACATGTTTTCTGAACTCGATAGACTCGGCATCATGTGGAAATTCAAAACCATGTTACTGCAGTGAAAAAAGTAGGAGTTTGAGTTGGGTGATTCTGGAAATATAACACAAGTTTTGACTTGTAATAACACTTCATATGAAGTATGGTCAAAGTAATAATGGTCATTTATATTTTTGTGATTAATAGCAAATATTATCTTCTCATATATTTGGTAAAAACAAAAGAAAGAGGTTCCCCTGCGGTGTCTTATTCTATATTTAATTTTGATATATTTCAGGAACTAAATATTTTATCTTAAAGCTTTCTGTCTAAGAAATATCGAACACTAAAGGCCAAGTATATGGAGACATCTTTTGCATCAAGTATGTGAACACTTGAAATCTTCATTTTATGTATAAACAAAAATGACATGATTCAGCATGTTACACCGTGTAAAAGATTGCTTAAATGGGGTTATCAAGGTTTCTTGTGTTGCCTCTGCAGGAATAATCGAGATCAATTGTTCCATTGCAGCTTCGCTTCGCTACTCCTTAATTGCATAATGGGTAGATGAATTGAATTTGCTATTGCCTATGTAAGTGTTCGACTAACATGGGGCAAGACGTTCTCATTTATATGTTGTAAAGGTAATTAATACATGCACCGTATTTGAAAGGAGATGTATTACTGTTTCTGAATATACTTTCCATATTCATTGGAAACAGTTTCAAACAGATCTTCGAAAATTAAACATTACAGAAAATTAATGATGAAAATAGACTTAGGAAACATTTAAGTTGCTTTTGTAAATTTATTAAAATAATGACTCTTTGCAACTATAAAAAGACTTATTGAATATATGCTTAATTAAATTGGTTATTTAACCATACTGCAAATTATTCCACGCCAGAAGCAAGAGCTAGAATAAAGACACTTTATCGTGCACATAAAAAAAATATTCTGAATAAGGCAATTCAGGGAATAAATGGATCGAAATATATACTGCACATACCACGAGACGAAGCGCATTAATAAATAAAATTTTAAAGCAGTGCACCCCATTCAAGTAAACTATTGTACAATCGTCGGGGAGTTGTATTTGTGACGTCCTTCCAAGTTGCATTGCAATATTGCACAGAAAAGGACCAGAGGTACAACAATGAATGTATTCGAGAGAGAGTAATAATTGAAAGAATTTGAGAAAATTTAAAACTAATTTTTTTTTTGTTTATTTGAATAGATTTGGAAGTAACTGAGAATAAATTTGGAAATAAAATTTGTAAGAATTAATGTAGAATTTAATTTACATGACAGATTAAAAAAATTTACTTCCAAATTCATACTCACTTACCTTCAAATTTATTTAAATAAATAATAAAAAAAATTATCATCAAATTCTCTCCATTATTCTTTCCCAAGTCCACTCAAGTGTAATAAACTGAAATGGTGAATAGGAATGACAAGTGCTTAGATAACAAGATAAACACAAGTAAATCCTAGGGTATGCGTGCGTAGCATGTCTATGCAAACAAGAATCCTGACACCAACGTAGTAACTACATGATTTTTTTAAAAGGATGATGAATACATATGATACAAACCAAGTACTAGAAAAGAGGGAAGGAAGGTAATTATCATTTCTCAGCCACCAACCCGTCTAGAATGTAAGAAGCATACAACATATAAGTGAACATGATGGACTTCGTGTGTCATCCAATCTACAGGAAATAAGGCCTACACGCATTTCTATTTCCCTATTCCCCCGATGCCGAGAAGGCCGTAAAGTTGAATATTGAGATGCTGTCCTTTAATTACGCTCTCTAAAATGAAGACGATGATTAAATTACATGGCAAACACTATCTCCCCACTGCTATCTACATATTGCTCGAAGTCAGAGTCTGATTCGTCCGTGTCATCATCTATTATATCATCAGTCAAAAACTGGTCTAAAGAATAGGTCCCTGCGGCTGGTACGGTAGCTTCTGAAATTATCTGCATAATTGTATCAATGCTCTGCATAGGCTGATCTGACTCTACAAATTGCTTACCCATGATATTTACATCCGTCAAGTAAGGAGGGAGATTTTTCAGAAACCATTCATTTTTCAATATTTCAGGAATAGTGATTCTCTGTAAAAATCAATGTACAAAGACATAAGGTTCAAATAAATCAGTAAACAAGCAAGAGTGGAAGTTAATAACACTACCTTGTACAATAAAGAGGTTTGATTTATAATATGCCTACAATCTTCTTATCAATGCTAGATTTACAATCACCGCGTAGGACCCACAATATTAAGATATGTCAAAATAGTAGACATTCCGAGTTGATGCTAGGATACAACCTAAGTGGATCAGGACCTAGAAAATGTAAAAGGCTATTATTAAAAGTATGTGTGTGTTTGTCAAGCCAGATGCCATACATGAAGGTTCTCCTTCAAAAATCCATCTTATATAGTGCTTCAGCTGGAAAGAGGGAAAAAAATTCTAACACTTTCAAGTGGGAGGCTATAATGGTGGTATACAAAAATGCATCCATAGCACAAAATTCCTTAGGAATTGAAGTGTACCTCAAATTGTTTATTCGCAGTGGGTGACTTATTAGAAAATATAAATTACCTCTGCAGGGTCAAAAACAAATATCCTTGAGATAAGGTGGCCACATTCTGGAGATATTTGTGTATCATCTGGAATAGAATACTGGACACCAAGAACCCTCTGCAAGGAACCAACCAAAAAAGGTTGTGCTCGTGCAACCAGAGGCTTGTAAAGAAAACATGCAAATATCTTAAATATATGTTCAACCTGAATTGTCTTCCAGGAATTCCTTGGATCTGTAGGATCTTCAAAAGGATATGATCCCACTAGCATCACATATAAGGTTACTCCACATGACCATACATCCGCAATCTAAAATAGGGCATGGGAATTTCAAAAAATCCATTAAAATACCTACATATACACATTAGTAAAATTAAAAATTGAAATGTTTTATCATAGTGCATTCCTATTTCATGACACGGAGAGACTCAAGATACATGCTTATCTGTAGGTGCTTAATTAGCAACATTGCACATTAAAAGTAAGACTATGCATACAACAATAGCAGCCAAGCCATTTCCCGTTAGGTGAGGTTGGATAAATTAATAAAAAAACACAATGTTGCATTGTGAGTCGTGTCTACAGAAAAACTATTAACTTCATCAGAATAAAATGAAATCATGACTCCTAAAAATAGCTTTTGTCAATGAAGAGGCTTCAAATCATCTTATGTTCCTAAAGCCAAAGAAATGGGAGAGAAATCACAATATCATTCAAAATCCCAAACGGTGTTTTAGGGATAAAAATGGGTTTTTGAAGCCTAAATCATGATGGCACGCAATAATATACTATTTTGCCCACTATTGATTTGACAACTGCTATGTTTTTTGAACTCCGCAGTGACCCGAGGACATTTTGTTGTAACACACTATTTTGAATACTATGATTCATTCCTGATCTCGATTACTGAGTGAGTACTAGATTGCGTGCATAAGTTCAGAAAATATAGACATAAACAAAGATCAAACAGAGGGTACGAGTGGAGGAAGAAAGTTAGGTGCGGTTGTAATATTCTCAACTAATTTAGTCATTTAATTACATCTATACGTTTATTCTTTTATTATCTATCGACAAAAAAATCTCAATAAGCTATGAACCTTTGCAACATTTAAAGACAAAAAAAATGTAAGAGGACTGACAATTATCTCCTGCTCTCTTATAATCAATAAAAGTAGAGATTTAAATAACTACTTTAAAGTTAAAAACTTCAATTTGTGCCAAGAACACACGAACAAAGCGTAGATGACAACCAGAAGAGAAGAAATATCTGTTTAGATACCAAGCAAACATTACCACTGAAGTTATGACAGATAGATTATTAAAAAAATCATTTAGATCCTTATTCCAGGGTAAAATCAATAAACCTCACTGGCCCACAAATTATTGCGATCAAATTATGAGATAAATACAGAAAAAGAGCACGACTGAAACTAAAAATAGTTCTACCTTGCCATCATACTCTTTCTTCAGCAATACTTCTGGAGCAATATATGCTGGGGTTCCTACGGTTGAGTTAGGTTGTGAATGAAGCATTGAAGACTGCCAATAGCAAAATCTATTAGATATGTAGAAAATATAGCAATTATCAAAGCAGATTATTTGAAATAAAATAGACTACAATGGTGATCTAAATTTGATAAGGTAAAAATTAGATAAAAAAAATTAATGTGTAGGATCTTACAAGACAGAAAGCTAATTGATAAATAAAAAGGATGACCTCAAAGTGTCATTGCATGCAAACGGAAGCTCTATTTTAATTACCAAGTACCATAAAAATGTATGACACAAATACAAGATGAATTATCTTAACACCACCACCACAAAGGTTTGCTGTGCGCTAAATATCAGATGCCTCAAGACACCAGGAAACTTTTCATAGATTTAGATATTTCCCTGTATGTGAATTGTGAAACATCAAAACACAAGAAGAATGTTCAAAGATTAAAAACAGCACAGAAAGGTGTTACGAAAAAGTTAACCCATTCATACAAGGATCCAAAATTTCTTAACAAACACCTGACAACCTGGTGAATTTGGGACTCCCCTTTATAGGAGTAGGAGCCTCAACGAGGTTCGAACTCAAGACATTGGGCTCGTTGCAAGACTTTTAACCCATTCACACAAGGATAAGAAATTCCTTAACAAAAGGGAATGGCGATTATCAACTAAATTCAAATTTGGCCAAGCCCTAAATAATGGGAACTTGGAGAACTTAGTAGCTCAAGTTTTCTATACAGCAAACTACCTTTATAATTTTGTGGATAAACACAAGAAAAACCTCCCCCTACAATCAGAAAGCAGAGCTGGCCAAATTTTCCAATGTACCCATAGCCTCTGCCGCAAAATCAGAAGCAAGCTTCACCATATTAGATCAGATGCGTGGGTTAAAATCTCAGGCTCACCATCTCAACTCTGGCCAAAGACCACTCAGGCTACACTATGCTTCAGCTAATCATCCTACCTATGATGAGAAGAACTCAAAAGTTCAAAATATACTCTTCAACCTTTCTCGTTTGATGAAAGTTTAAAAGCTCTTCAAAATAGATCGTTATAACAGTGACCTCCATAGCACTCTACCAGCATCTCACTTCAGTCTCCTACAAGCAAATGATCTTCATAAGCAAGTGGATAGTAGGACCATTGCTTAACCAGCTTAACTTTAACGTCATCTGAAATATTTAGAACTTCAAAATAATTTCCACCATAGTGATCGACCCAACAGCAGTGTCCATATCATAAATTAGGAGAAACCCAATCTCACACAACCATAAGATACTGATCCATGTTGGCTCCACTCGCTGTTGCTTCCACAACTTAATTCATGATATGGGCACTAGTCCAACATCTTACGTCCTACTCATCTCCTAAAAAAGTGATTGCTTAAATTCAACCATCGAAAGTTTTACTGAGTCCTCAAACGTGGCAACTTTGGCTTCAAACACTTCTACTTTATCCACCACCATTTGGGGCATGAGCCAGACTTCCAAACAGCAATATTTGACAAGTTGAACCAATTGACAGGATTCTCAAGAAACTACTAAGCCAATTTTATTAAGAACCAGAATGGAGCCTATGACTTTTACAACCTGCAGAGCATCAACTCCTAAGAGAATAAGAGTTATGCTCCCTCTAAAACAAAACAAACATGCAAAACTAACTTTCACCGTTCCTCAATTTCCCCACGTTCACCCTACACCCCTAGCCAAAATGATCACCTTCCTAATTTCCTCCCTCACTAGCTTTCCTCTTGTGAACATAAATTCCCAAAACCTAAGCCTTTTCTGAATTCAAGCCTAAATTCTGGTCTATCATTCCATCGCTTAACCTGGGATAGGCTAAATTATAAACAATGGATCAAGCACAAACTTTTTTAAGTAATTCAGATTAAAAATATTCACAATGAATAGTCATGCAGAATTTCCCCTTTCCAATAACAAAAGTTACTAAAAGAACCTTTTAGTATCTGAGGGAATTAGTTACTCAATTAATAGAATGGTCTATATATATCTGCAGAACAAAATAGCTTCACAAGAAAACTAAAGAACAGACTACTAAGGGAAGCAATTTGTGGATATTGAAAGGTTCAATTAAACTTGTGACAAGAATCATTTAGAGGTAAATTTACTGAGCCAGAGCTTACATCCCAGTAAAATATATAAGAATGTAACTCACACATGAAAAGCACATGACAAAGGCTTACCTTGGAATATCCAAAATCACATATCTTCAAATGGAGTGCTGGGCTTCCATCCAACAAAGTGTTTTCCAACTTCAAGTCCCGGTGACACACTTCCTTCATAAGGAGACACGTTATGATACATAAAACCAATACATCAGACATAAATAGAGTTAACAAAACACTCTCTACTATTGGTTAATGTAAAGACCTAGAAAATGATATTTTAAAAGTGGTAATGGTTTAAAAATAACGATACTAAATTATTTTAATAATAAAAGGTTTTAATATAATGGTGTACCCTCCTTTGCATGCGTATTATCTATGGTTGCATGTATCATCTGAGTTTTCTATAAGACTCTCTACTGATTAGCAATCCTAATGGTGTATCTTAATTGTGTTTCTGTGATTTGTAGGAACAAATAGGAATTTTTGTACATTGGAGTTGTTTTAGGTTTTCCAGAGCAGTTTGTTCTTCTGTCAGGTAAGGGAAGCTAATATTCACTTTAATATTTTTTGTATGAGAAGCATGAATTTGCATTTGATAGGTAGTGAAATTTATGCTTGGTTGAATAATATTAATTGAAATGCTTATTGAGTGATGTTGTATATTGACGAGTGAATAATTGCCTATTTATGATATTTTGGTGTATGCTTGTGATTCGATAATGGTGTGAACTTTGGATGCTATTGTTTTGATGTTCTATAGGTGCAAATCTGACGTAGAGTTGAAAGTAGGAAATGGAGTGTTGTTGGACTGGTTTTAGTCTAAATTGAGGTTTTGGTAGGTGAATTTCTAGAGAAGGGGCTTTGGAGAAATAATTAATGTTTGAGGTATGTTTTTAGATCATTTTAAACTTGTCCAGAACCTTAATTAACCATAAATTTGATGTTGTTATCGTAAGTAGTTAATAGGTTGAGTTTTAGGTTACTTTTGGTCCATTTTAGGGGTTTTAACTGGTGAAATCTTGGAAGAATGGTTTTATAAGTAAATTTGTTGTTTGGTAGTTATTTTGAGGTCATTTAGGACTTAGTTGACTAGTTAGTGCATTAAAAATCTAGTTTAAAGCATTAGAATTTTGATTCATGAGTTGAGTTGTAGGTTTATCAATTGAACCTGGATTCCCGACCAAATCACCAAATTGGTATCTAATGTAAGTTATAAACCTGTTTTTGAATCATTTTCAGTGTCTATGATGCCATTTTGATCATTTGGATAGGTATTGGGGGCAACCGAAGCTAGTTTCAAGTTTTTTGTCATCTAGTATAGCACTGAGCGGCCTCGTATGGCGCTCAACGCTGCCAAAATAGTGAGCCCCTGGGCTCCAAGACGTTGTGCACCACTTTGGGTGCTGAGCGCCACTTTGGCGTTAAGCGCCACGAAGTTAGTGAGCTCTCTGACTTTGGGGCGTTGAGCGGTATCTTTTAGGCTCTCAGTGCCACCCTTCCTGTGGTGTTAGCGTTAAGCACTGAGTTTCTGACGTTGGACGCCCTATTGCTGGTTCTAGTTAAGCATTTTGTTTTCTTATTTTATGTTGAGCTTGAATTGTTTTTAGCACTTTAATGGATGATTAGTAATATTTATGGAATTGTATGGTGGAGTTTACACGAGGTTATATATGTGGATAAATAAGTTTGAAAAGAAATTCCAAGGAGGAAATTCTTAATGGTTGCTTCAAGTATTGTATTTGTATGTATAAATCTAGGAAGCTCAGTCTTGAGAGTTATCCTAATTCTCTAATGGTTACTTATTCTCAATTAGAGAGGGTGATGCATGTGGTGAGAGTAGCATGAGGTCCTAGTCTAGGTGCTCCATCCTGGCCTAAAACGCAGAACGAACTAGCTTTGTGTGTGTGGTAGGTGAAACCTATTGACAATGGCTCTGCAGAGCAGTAGAGGCCACTATAAGTCCATGACCATTAGCTTACCCTTTCTGTGTTTCTTTGTTCGGTTGCTTGTGTTTGTTTGGTTTCTTTTTGCAACGATCATCTAGTTGGTGTGAACGGAGCGAGATGACCTTTCAGTGGAGCAGGCTTTGGGAGGAAATGATGCTGACATGTAGTTATGAGTAGAGTAGTTTAGTTTATCTAGTTATATTTTGAAAGACATTGTATAAATAGTTCCTTTATTTCCTTTTGTGTTGTACATAAAGTTAGACTTATAGTTATTTTGGATAACTGTATGGATATTTTATATATTCCTTGAGTTAAATGGTTTTATTGTATTGATTTTGTGATGGTTTCTTAATAGTGTTTATACTATTTAAATGGGATGTTACAATTAACAAACTACCCAATATTAGAAGATTCCTCATCATGCAAGGTATTGAGGATAATTATATGCAGCCTTACCCTAGCGTGTGCAAAGAGGCTAATTCCGTATTTGAACCCATGACCAATCAGTCACCAGGCCCAACTGTTATTGCTGCGCCAGGGTTCACCCTCTTCTCTTAACTATTGGTTAAATTTATTGAAAAATACAGAATAATGGGAGACGTTCATTAAATACGTGAGAACCACAGATTTCTGTAATTTCAACCAATAGAAACGAATGTGTTCAAAAGAGTGTATGGCTTATATTTCTTCAGCAGACAATACTCAAAAGGTTGATACATTGCCTATACTACATTCTGTGTAGGTTAACTGCAAATTATATCCAATAGTGGGGGAAAAGAGATCAGTTACCATTGCATGACAGTGGCTGACACCAGATATGAGTTGTTGAAAGAAGAAACGAGCCTGTGGCATAACAATAGGTTAATAGCTGCACAGGAAATAGAAAACTAGCACAACTTTGTGGCGACTGAAAAAGTATAGCAAAAGTAAACAGAATTCTTAAAGAACCTCATCCTCAGTAAAACGCCCTGCATTGCAGATTCGGGCAAATAATTCTCCTCCAGATGCAAATTCCATTACAATGGCAAGATGGGTAGGTGTTAAAATGACCTGAGTGAAATTTTATTGAACATTTTCCATAGGTATGATTATTCCTTTCTCTGACCATAAAAATATAGAAATGTAATAGTTAAACAAACCTCCTTAAACCCAATAATGTTAGGATGTCTTAGAGACCTGTGATTAATTATTTCTCTTTTAACATTTTGATCAATCTGCAACATAGTAAATGATAGGAAAAATATCAGTCTAGCGCCTTGTCAATAAGTATCGGAATGAAAGAGGCAAAAAACATCTCACATTATTTTTTAATCAAAAAGTGTAAGCTAGACCACCAAAAATAAATTCATTTTTTCACTATTTCTTCTGTAAATGTGTTAGCCTAAAATTTAATTAAACCACATGATCTGGATTCACCGCTTGTATCAATCCAACATTGGACTACACACCTCATGTATAAACCCTCCCTGGCACGGAAGAAGCCCACTTTACCTTGTGCTGAAATTTATCATTTATCCAGAAAAATGGGGTAATAAAGACAGAACTACAGACCACGTGATTGTATAAGCTTCAAGGCTAAATCCTGAACCAAGTATTCCTAAAGCTCAAACTATTAGGTGAAAGCAGATAAGTTCACACGTGAATGATTTTATATTTTATATCTCATTCCGTAAACTCCATTCCTGTCTAGTGCACTATCAGAACAACCAAAAACAAGCCAGACAAATCGTATGCGCCAGATCCCCACTTATAACTTAAACTTTATGGCATCATTTCATCATCAAGGCAAAATGTCATCGATCAAGTCACCTTATTTCGTGCAGCGACCCCTATTCATTAATCAAACTTATCTATCAACAATTAAGTCATTTTACTTTTGTCAAGAGATGGTGACAAAAGCAAAAAGTTCAATTAAAAAGAAGCTATGGAGACAAATTGAATTGTCATATTAATGATAATTTAATCACTACTACTATAGTACAACCAATAAAAAAGTACACGATTACTTGATTAGCATTTAAGTGGCTGAGCAATCCTAAACTTTCCATATTCAGCCACCATGTTACCAAAATTAACTAAACAACTCGACAAAAGTTAACGGCAGGAAAAAATTTAAAAGCTCAATTGAAAAAGTCGTCAGCGTCAACGTACAACCGACTCCTTCTTCAGAAAGAAATGGTGAGTTAACACAAACCTTTTCTCCGCGTTCTATATACTTGACGGCAACAAGCTCTTGCGTTTGCTTGTCCCTCATAAGTCTAGCAACGCCGAAATTCCCAGACCCAATATCGCGAACGAAATCGTAACGGTCGCTATCGTGCATGATCGGCATGTCCAATCCAATTCCGGTCGCCGGCCGATCCATCGGTTGAAAACAGAGACGGATACGTCGGCAATGAGGGATGCCCAGAAAGATTCTGCAAGTGGGCACTAACAGAGTGAAAAAGTGCCAGTGGGAAGGTGGCACAGTGACGACGACGTTTTGTGGATGCCGCACTTACACAAGTTTCTTCTTGCGCCCCCGCATAAAATATGTTTGATTTCCTTCGTTTTACTGTTTATTTTTGAATTATAAAAAAAATGGAAAAGAATTTTTAATTGTATAATTTAAAAACTAAAAATACTATTTATTGAATATATAATGCACGAGTCATTTGATTTTTGGATTACACAGTTTAAAAAATACTCTTTAATTTTTAAATTAAATGGTAAAGTCTTCTTTTAGAAAAAATTAAATTATATAATTTAAAAGTAATTTTTAATTTTTTAATTGTATAATTTAAAAGTTTTTTTATAATATAATTTGAAAGTAATTTCATAATCTACAATTTAAAAATGATGAAATGAATTTTTTGATCCAAAGGTGCAAGAAAAAATATATATTAAGAATGAATTTTATTTAAGAAAACACAATATAAATAGAGATTACCGCATGTAAAAATAAGATATGGGTCCGTGGTTTGGGAAAACCGTGGATAAATGAAAATAATTTTTTTGGAAGATTTTTATCTTTGGAAGCAACGGATATATCACGCTTCAAGTGTGTCCTTAGAACCAAGAGGCCAACCACGCTTCAGGCATGTTATGTATTAGTATCAATTCTATTTGAAGCCTTAGTAACTAATATATGGGATTTAGTTACATTTTTATTGTTAGTAAAAAAATCCAATAATTGATCGACTAATTTTATAAATGAACCATTCTTTGAATTTTCAGATCACATATTTTTTACAAGGATAATAATTCATTTAAATCAATATATTCTTCCAATTGTTTTCCTTCTCCACTTAGTGTTTGAAAAACTTATTCATCAACAATTGACAAATTTAACTATAAATAAGTCTTTTATTGATGGTTCAAAATATTTTATTATTAATGGAGATCATATCCAACATATATTCTCAATCATAATTGTCTCTGAGGACCAATCATAGTTTCTTTTGGTGAAAAAATTTGAACACATACAACACACAAAAAATTCTTAAATGAAAAATATTAGGCAACTAACCAAAAACCAACTATATAATAGAGTATTTATGATAACTTGTTGGTTTAACGTGAACCAATGTTGTAGCATGCAAAATTGCATATTCATGAGTAGTCATTGAAAAATTAATTCTCATAAGTAATGGTCTTGCAACTAGTTTTAGATGTTTTACTAGCAATTTTGCAAGTCTATTTTGAGTATGAAGATGTGATATGGATGTTCAACTTGAATTCCAATTGATACACAATATTCATTAAAAAAAACGAGATGTAAATTCACCAACATTATCAAGATGAATTTTCTCAACATGGGAAGTGATCTCTTAACTTTAATTGTGCTAATAACTTTACAAATATTTTATCGCGAGTTGATAATAAACAAATATGTGATCATCTAATTGATGCATCAATTAAAATCATAAATTATCTAAATGATCCACATGACGAGTGTATTGGACCACACATATTACCCTGTATTCGTTCTAAAAATTAGATTAACTTATTTCTATTTTCATTTTTTTGTTACGGTTTAATTATCAACTTTCCTTTTGAACATGCAATACATAAGAAATCATTGGACTCAAGCAGTTTTTGACTCTTAAGTGGATGTTCACATGAACTTTTAACTATTTTTCACATCATCACAGATCCATGATGACCCAACTGATCATGTCAAACAAGAAATTCATCGTAAGTTTCTAACTTACAATGACATGTTATTCAATTGTACTAATATATGTGCAGTACAAAACCATGAGAAAAAACTAATAATCTCTCCGATGCACATTTTTTATTCAACTCAATTCCAATGATATAAAGATATTCCATATCTCCTTCATTTTGTCTTAATATGATATCCATTTAAACAAATTTCCTTAAAACTTAATAAATTTCTATTAGACTTTTTGGTAAAAGTAAAATATATCCGTTAGTTTATACAACACTACTGCATACATAATAACCTAAACTCGTTGCAACATCAAATTTGCTTTTATTCCTTGAGAGTTAAGTGATGAAAGTAGTATTATCTTTGTCTGGATGGTACATTGATAAGTGTGAAAAATAGATGTTTTTACACTTATAAATGATCTTAATCTTGTAATTATTTATGTTTTTACTCAGTGAAAAGTTGTAATAGGAAGTAGATTATTACGTAAATTATTGTTCAGGAAAAAATTGTACAAAGTGGAAGCTGTCACCCAATTCTCGCAAAGCGCAAGCAAATTCGCAGAGCCAACAAAATTAATTCGCATAGCGCACACATATCTGTGCGCTGAGCGAATAATGAAAATTAAAAAAAGGGCAGTATTTTGAAAATTCGCATAGCGCACCAGAGACTGTGCACTTAGCGAATTATAGCAGTTGAGTGTATAATTAAAATTAATTCGCACAGCGAATACACTCTTGTGCGCTGAGCGAATTAAAATAATTAACTGNTCTTTAAAGACGTGACAGAGAGGCAGAAACGTTATCTCCTGACACGAAAAATAGAAGAACACTCTGGAGAACTGGAGAAGACCATCAGGAGACCCTTCAAGACATCAAGACTTCACTTTCTGCAAGGAATTGCTGTAAAGAGTACGTTTTAGATGTCTAGGAGAGGCTAGTTTTTCTGTTCATTGGAATTGGTTGTATGACGATACATTAATGTAAATTTCCTGTGCAATATATGTCTTTGTTCTTGTTCTTTTCTTGACTTGCTTTAGATTATACGGAAGTATAATTCTTTTTAAAGGTTCTTTTGTACTGGGAAGTATTTTTAGAACCAAAAACGTAAGAAAAGAAACTAAAAGGAACGATGTTAGGAATAGCTTCTGTACTTTTGGTCATTCTAAACATCTGATTTTAATGCAAAATTATCTGTTGAATTAATTAAGGAATTAATAATTTAATAGATAATTTTAGAACTTGCTTTAAGGAATTAAATCAAGATACGCTTATGTGAATGCTTGAACAGAGAACGTATTTTATCTAGGATGTTACTGTAATGTTAGTCAAAGACCAATTCCTGGTACACCAACTGTGTTTCTTGTATTGTTTTGTGTATTTTGATGTCTAATTGAGTTATAAAAGGAAAAATTGTCAGGTGTTGCACAAGTCCCTTGGGAGAACGATACTTTACTTATCCACTGTATTACTTGTAACGATTTGGTATACTTGCCAAAAAGTTAACTAGTTTTTGGCGCCGTTGCCGGGGAATTTGATTGTTTTGTTATTTCAATTCATTGTTTATCAATTTCAATTCTTTTCCATTATCTGTAAAAGTGTGAAAAACAGTTGTTTTTACATTTATAAATTATCTCAATCTTGTAATTTTTATGTTTTTACTCAGTGAAAAGTTGTAATAGGAAGTAGATTGTTACAGAAATTATTGTTCAGGAAAAGATGTATAAATGGGAAGCTGTCAGCCAATTCTTGCAGAGCGCAAGCAAATCAGAAGAGCCAAGAAAACAAAATTCGCAGAGCGCACCCATACTGTGCGCTGAGCGAATTATTTCAGAAAAGATGGCAGAAATTTAATATTCGCAGAGCGCACCAAATAATGTGCGCTTAGCGAATTGCTCCCGAATACAAATTTAAAATTCGCAGAGCACACCAGACTATGTGCGCTAAGTGAATGACAGCAGTTGAAGAGCAACTAGAAAATGACATTCGCACAGCGAATCTGCCTCTGTGCGCCGAGCAAATGGTGAAAGTTAATGAAAATTAACTGGTTCTTAAAGAGACGTGAGAGACAGGCAGAGGGCATCTTCTGACATACCAAAAAAATAGAGAACTGCTCTGAATACCATCAGAAGACCATCAGAAGACTCTCTGAAGACATCAAGACTGCACATAATGCAAGGAATTGCTGAAATGAGTACGTTTGTGATGTCTAGGATAGGCTAAATTTTTGTTCATTGGAATTGATTGTAATGGCTGACACTTGATGTAATTGTTCCTATCTGTTCATATGCTTTTTTTGTTTTACTTGTAATTACACGGAGGTATAATATATTTGATATATTCAAATTGTACTGGGAAGTAAAATTGAGTATGAACGTAAGAAAAGCAACCAGAAGGAACGATGCTAGGAATGGTTTCAATTCTTCTGGTCATTTATAAACATCAGATCTTAATGCAAAGGTTATGTTTAATTACTTAAGGAATTAATAATTGAGCATAATTCTTTAGAACTTGTTTTAAGGGATTAAACCAATATACTGTGATGTTAATGTTTGAACGCAAATTATATTGTTCAGATAAGTTACTGTAATGGTAGCCATTAAGTCAATTCCAACAAAGCTTTCTTCCAACTTTAATTTTCAAATTTTTAACATTCTGTTAATTTCTTACTGTTAATTCACTGAATCACTTGATTTTAAATTGATCTTGATAAATAATTTTAATTGAACAACTTAACTCAAATTCCCTTAGGAGAACGATATTGGATTTTACCACTGTATTACTTATAACGATTTGGTATATTTGCCAAAAAATTATCATGCATTGATATTTGGTCATATCCTGATTATGCATTCAAGAAGTTAAACATCTAATGGTCGGATACACGGTCAACTAGCTGATCGATATTGAGAAGTGGATACACGTCTTTTAGGCATACCTTATTTAGATTGGTGAAATTTGTACATATTCTTTATTAACCGCTTGATTTTTTTCATCAACACTACATTGGCAAGCCATATAGTGTATTTCATTTTCTTGATGAAACCTATCTCTCACATCTTATTCACTTTGATCTCTGTTACTCTCTATTTATTTTTCTTAAGCTTACCTTTTTTTTAGGTGATCGATCTTGTCTCCTCGAAATAATCAAATCATACAACATTAATAATAAACTTCATATTTTTATTATTATTTGTATTTGATTTAATAAAAATTTAAATGATTAATAATATTTAAAATATCAGCATAGATTATCAAATATATTTAACATGAATTTATTTATTCTTATACGAACTTATGGCTTCCTAAAATTTAACATGAGAAAGAAAAAGTCTTTAAAAATTTGAAAAATTATTTGGAACCTCATTTATAACTTCCATTTTTTCTTTTTAATTAATTTAGAATTTAAAAAATATAAGAGATGAAAAATAAAAAAATTTAAACAAAATTCTTTTTCTACCATCCTCCTCGTGCTTCTGTATCTTATACTTTTCTTTTTCATTTTTTTTTCAAAACCTTTTTCTTCCCTCACGTCACACTGCGCCTTTCAGTAGATTAAAGACATTATATTTTCTCTTTAAACAATTTAACCGTTACATATATTTCTAATATTTGTTTGTTTCTTTAACATGGGTGACTTTGACTCCAGTGGTTCATTTTAGAGGCCCAACCTAAATTCCATTTTATTCTGTAAGCTGGGTGTCAAAACTGGACCTAACACGCATTAAATTAAAAAATGTTAAAAATTTTATAACCCAATTCACTCATCAACAATATAATCAAAATAATTATTTATTTTTTAGATACTATTATAAATTTAATAATTGAAAATGTAAATATAAAAATATCAACCGATTCAATTAATTCATATATAATTTTTTTTCCAATTCAAATTGACTAGAGATCATTTTGACATCACGAAATATAAGAAAGAAAGGATAATCGGAGTAAAATTTAAATTTAAAACACATTTATTAATTAAGGTGAAACTAGTTAAACTAATTTACATTTGAATTTAGATCTTTTGTTATTTACGGTTATGTGTGAAGAAAGTATCTATCATTAGTAATATTTTTATATTTATTTCTTAAATGTTAGATGTTACTTAATTTTTATTTGGTGCTTGTAATAAATTTAATTTAATAATTTAATAAATAGTAAGGACGACGGGGCACGTGTGGCGCTGGCAAGTCGCAACTGCTTCCACCGTATTTCTTAACGAGTAACGAGAAATAGAGATTTTGTATTTTATATTTTTATTTTTATTTTTATTCTTCATATATTTCTTATTTCCACTTGTGTCTCCGGGTGAGGTATTTCCCTTTTCTTTTATGCAGAGACTGAGTCTTAAGGTGAGTGACCCGCTGCAACCCAACTCGTGCATTCGAAGAAGGGTTGGTTTTGGTTTGGTAAACTTCCATCCATGGTCTCCGAATCCGAACTCATCGGCCGCCTCCGCGAGTTCCTCCGGAGTTCCGACCTCAACACCACCACCACCGCCACCGTCCGCCGCCAGTTGGAGGCTGATTTCGGTATTGATTTATCCCACCGCAAGGCATTCATCAGGGAACAAGTCGACTTGTTCCTCCAGACTGAGCACAACCAACCGCAACAGCAACAACAACAAGACGACGACGTACCAAAAGACGAGGGAGAGGAAGAAGAGGAAGATGCCCTTAATAATCCCGAGCAAAGTGAATCATCCGATTCCAAGGAAGAATCGGAAGAAGACGACGATAACGACGAAGAGGAACGAGATAAACCTAAGCATGCCAAAAATGCCAAGAAGAATAAAGGACGGTTAGTCTGTTTTGCCTCCGATTAAAAACAAACATTGCGTGTGTTTTTCTTTCAATTCTTCTGATTATCCGTGTGACGATACATCGAATTTGATTGGGAGCGTAGATTTCCTGCTATTTGCAATCAATGGCGTCACTGCTGGATGTTAATTTTTTTGGGGTGTTTGCCCCCCCCCCCCCCCCCCCCATTTTTTTTTCTTTATGAAATTTGATTATTTTGTGATGTCACATAGTCACAGGCACATGGCTTTCAGTTATTTTGAACAATTGGGGTCCACTCCCAGACTATGCTACGTTGCTCTCTATAAAATTTGTGTGTTTTTCAAGTCAGTGACTAGGTTACTTGCCTTGCATGTTTAAAATGAATAAAAAGTGTCCAGTTTTAGTTTTTTTATGCACTTATATGCATCTGATTCTTTGCTTTACCTAGCAATTTAGTTTCCTTAAGCATGCTTTCTTGTGCGGTAATGTCAGTGGCTGATGACTGATCAAATTTTAATTTTTTTTTGTCTCTCTGCATTTTTTAAGAGAAGTTTTCTGTCATCTGACTCGTTTCGTTGAATCTAGACAGTTGATTTAGCAACGAAAACTTGTGATTACACAATGCATGTTCCACACTTACTTAATGTGTAGTTAGTCACTTTTGTTTATCGTTACTATGATTGGATCTTTGGAGTGAAATGCCGATACTCTTACAATTGAATGATTGCTGGCAGTATAATGGATCCAAAGGTGGCCTTAAAAGTTGTACAATCTCTAGTCAAATTCTTTCCCTTCCCTAATCTATGAATTAAAAACAAATCATAAAAGCTTTATTATTTATTTATTATATTAACACATTTCCTGTCCACCAATTTTTTTTTGAACAAATGTGATTGAATGCTGGTGTCACTATATCCAAAAGTAAAAAATGCACACTCAAAATGCAGTTGTGTGTTTTTTGGAGTATTATCTGCAAGCAACGACTAATTTGTGCAGTACTGAAGCCACAACAACAAACCATTTAAAAAAAAAAGTTTCATACAAGTATCGAGATTTTGATTCTAATTATGATGCTACATTATACAAATACCGTTGGTATGGCTACATAAAATATGTGATACTACCTAAATTTTAATATTTTCTGTGGACAATGCCCTTAATTTAACAGCTTCTTTTCATCTTTTGTTTCAGATCTAACAAGTTAGGTGATGAGGTAGCAAAGAAAAGAGGTGGTGGATTTTGCAAATTGTGTAGCCTGTCTCCACAACTTCAGGAATTCATGGGTGCTCCAGAAATGGCCAGGACTGAGGTATATATTCTCTTTCTTCTCAGTTTTTGGTGAAAAAAATTGGTAGTTAAGATAGACTACTCTACTACTACAGATCAAGGTTAGCTACAATTTCTTTAAAAGTGCGTTTATGATGTTATTCTGTTTCTGGCCTTATAGCGTCTATTTATTATGTTGCCCTTAGGTTGTTAAGCAAATATGGGCCTATATTAGGGAGAGAAATTTGCAAGACCCAAATAATAGACGGAATATAATTTGCGATGATAGAATGCGGGCCCTTTTTAATGTCAACTCCATCAACATGTTCCAAATGAATAAAGCATTGTCGAAGCATATCTGGCCGTTGGACTCCGATGATGGTATGCTCCTACAACCTTACCTTTTCTTATTATAATTATGTTATTTCCAAATAGGATGTTGAATACTCTTTTAGATTGTTGTTTTTCATCGTATTTTTTAGACCAAAAACTCAATCTTCTTTTAGTTCCTCCACGTGACCTTATTGTGACTTGGGATTCTAACGCCTTGATATTGTCCAAGTTTTCTTCTATATGGTTTATTGTCAAATATATATATTTTTGGGTACCCGTTATTAGGCATATAAAATCAAACGACTGTTTTGTGCACCAAATCCCTTTGCATGTTTTTATTCTGAAAGAAAACCTTTATCCACTGTGCTGATTGTTAACTTGTATTTGATGATACTCCAGACTTTTGCTTCCCTGTTTCATTCGTTTGGTCAATATTTTGTATATTACCTGAAAAGATATTGTTTAAATTGCTTCTCTTGATATAGTTGTCCAGGTGAAGTCCACACCAAAGGAGAAGAAGAATAAGAAGCAAGAGAGAGATGATGGTATAAATAATTAACTCTGTTAATGTTCTATATTATTTGTCAATCCCATCACAGTCTCTTGGCATTTATAAACTGTTTCCCCTGCATATTTTATCTCTGTTTACATGTTTTTATTTATATTTTCATTGTTCATAATATTCCTTTTTAATTTATTGAAAAAAAGAGAGAGAAATAATTTGCTAAAGTATCTATATTAGAAATCATTTGAGCCAACGATAACGGGTTGAAATGAATTTGTCTTAGGGCAATTCACAAAATGTGGTAATAGTTTTTACTTACAATATACTCCCTGTATAACCTACCTCCATGACAGATTCGGATGAGCCAAAAAGAAAGGAAAAACGGCAGAAGGGAGCAGGGAAATCAGGTTTTCTTGCCCCTCTTCAGCTATCAGATGCCCTTGTAAACTTCCTTGGTACCGGAGAAAGTGAGTTATCAAGAACTGATGTTATAAAAAGAATGTGGGATTACATTAAAGGAAACAACCTTCAGGTTTGTCATTGTTCTAATTTGTCCTGTGCCAGTGCCATATTTATGCATGCACGTGTATATGTATATTGCTTGAATAAAGCTCTGAATTGTTTCCCTACATTGGTGATAATAGCTACGTGTAAAGCTTGAGAAGTTGTGTTCAATTCAACCTACTATACTTTTTGCTCAAATAAGAAAAATATCTATCAACTACGTTACAGCTCTTATTATAGCAATTTTAGATAGTGCACCTCAAGGAATGCACCATTCAGATTATAAATGGGTTTTTTTTGTATGTGGTCGTATTTTCTGATGTATGCAGTTCTGTTTGAAGTTAGCTTTAAACGCAGTCATAAAATATCCTAACTCCCCACAAGCACATCCATTGGTTCTTTGACCACACCAACCTTTGACTTTACTGACAGATGGGTTCTCTTTCCATATCTGCTGACCGCACCAACTTTTGAAGTTAGCTTCCAACCCCTCTTGACCGAGAAAATTGGTGCTATCTAACTTTATTACTACTCTTCTTATGTAACTTCCTCATTATTAACCAATATATCCTTTTTCACAGTATATTTTGTCTACCGGCTTAAAATACATTCCCATTGTATATGCTGAAAGTTGTAGAACATAATTTGTTTGATGGGCATGCTTGGAGTGAAAATGGAACGGATGGAATTTAGTGGACCACAAATCAGCATAATGTTTAAATGTTTTGTGAATCTTCACATGTTTCCTCTAAACTTATTTTTGATCCTCTAATACGATGTGTCTCGTATTAGATTTTCAACCTTCCATAGACAGTCATTTATTATCATCTAATGTACGAACAGAAATTGTAAGAGGCTAAAAATTGAAATTGATGAAAAGATTGTTCACGTTTTTTTAATTTTTGTGATTATTTTTCTTAATTATAAATTGAGTTCATTTTTTAATGAGTTTATCCGTCATCAAACCTCCTAATAGGCTTACACTGCTAATTGGTGAAAACTCGTTGTTACTGTTCACCCTTCATGCAAGAGCCCCATGTGTTTGAGCTTAAAGCAGGGACAATACTGGCTACCCTTAAGCTTTGTTTCTGAACTTTATGTGTGGCTGTGTTATGTGTTGTTCTCATTTGCTGAACACCAGTTAAATTTCTGAATTCTGATTGTTTTGTCAAGGATCCTTCTAACAAGAGGCAAATAATATGTGACGAGAAGCTGAAAGAACTCTTTGACGTTGACTCCTTCAATGGCTTCACAGTTACAAAACTGCTGGCACCACATTTTATAAAGACACAGCAGTGAGTTGCTTGTACATTGTTACAGTCAAGCATGGGATGATTGGGGAATTTTGTTTATCATGTTAGTTTCTTAAGAAGGTTTCCTTTGTGTCCTGTTGGCATGCCAGCAGAAGGGATAGAAATTTGTAAAATGACAGATTTTCAGTAATTTTTTCTCGAAGATTTTCATGTTGTGACCTTTTTGTTTTAAATTATCCTAGTTTTGCTACTTTGGCAGTTGAAATTTTTTGTATATTTGGTTCCTGAAGATGCAAGGAGAATGTTGGCATCATATTCTACTTGACAATTTTGGCAAATATTAAGAAACAATACTAATTTTATATGAAGATAGCAAAAGTAATTGCAATTCTATCGAGCTAAAATCTGGATTTTGGTTTTGTTTACTCAACCACTCAAATTCAACAAGCTAGGGAAGGTTTAGTCCACTGAACTATGATTTTAGTCCCGTGTTTTTGTTTCTGAATGACTAATGTTATGATTACTTTCGTAAAAGGAAAATTTTCCAAAAAAAAAAACTACTCACAGTTTAATATGATTTACTTTTTGATGAATTGGTATTATAAGAGTTAAATATGTTTTTGTTTTTAAATTAATATAAAAAATTGTGTTTTGTTTTTAAAATAAATTATAAACTATTTTATCTTTAAAAGCGATGAAAGATATGTAAAATGTTATTTTCATAATCGACACGTGGGGATTATTTTAAATTCTTATTACATATTTAACCATCATCATAAGACTTAATTAAATTTTAAGTTTATGATAAATTTGGACATTTTCAATTAGATTTTTATTACATGTAAAAGAATGAATAACTTTTTATGACTCTCATTGAAAACATTTTTTATAATAAGGTATTTATGTTTTTTAATGACTTTCACATGATTACCTATGATAAATAACGAATTCTCTAGTCATCACTATTGGTGAAACTATATTAATTGTAATATATTTTATATTAATCTCATGATCTTATATTTTTTAAATTAATAAAAAAATACTTAAATTTATCTTACTAGATTATTTCAGTAATAATTCACATTCACGACCAATCCATCATGTTTTCTATTTTTACCATTAAGTCAAATATGTATATTCTTCTCTTTTTATTAAAAACGAAGTCCTTTGTTTTGGTATTTTCGAAAACGTATTGATTTATTTTATAATTTTTTTTTCGAAAGCAATTAAGTATGACAGATTATTAAAGTTATATTGTTCATCATTTTCTTTACTCATTCAGTTTAATTAATTAATCTTTTTTCAAAAAAAAAATCAACATAAGTATTAAATAATAAAGAAATTGCTTTGCGTTGCTTGCAATTTTGTATGAAGTGGAAGAATATTTTTTTATCAGTAATAGAATTCTCAATTAAGTTTTAGTTATTTTTAGTTAACTGACTTAAACGGTTGTTGTTTAGTTAGTATTTTACTCCATTATCTTGTTTCTACTTATTAAGAAGGTTAATATAAATTTTTTATTAATATAAAATAATATTACAGTTAATATAAAATGATAAATAATTTTTACTATTTCGAATAAAAATATGTTAATAAAAATAATTTCATTTTTATTAATGGTAAAAAAATAGTATTTTGATCATAGATAATGATATTTTTAAAGTTATAAAAATACATGCATATCTTGTTATTAATATATTTTCAATTAAAACAATAAATATTGGTTATTTTTATACATTAACTAAAATATTATTTTTATATTAATTAAAAAACATCACATTTGTTAGATATATGACACGAAGATAAACAAACAATATGAAAAAAAATAATGAAAGACATATTATTCAATCAACAGAAAAATTTAACAAGAAAGACTGAATTAATAAATATAAAAGTTTTATATATTTAATAGATTAATAAATTATAAGAAAGTTATAAATACCTAAATTTGTCAAAATCTTTAAACTTGATTAATTTTTTTTATCAACAAATTCTTTAGAATTTATTACACATTCTTGCTTTTGAAAAGATTTAGGAAGTAACTAATATGCTTTCAGAAATAAAATTAATACAAGATTTAGTTTTAAGTGAAGAGATAAATAAGACAGAAAATATAATAAGGACTTTATGGTAAAAGTTATAAGTACTTTTATAATATATTTATAATACAACTATTATTGACAATAGAAGCCGTCTTAGCTCAGCTGGTAGAGCGCGTGGCTTTTAACCACGTGGTCGTGGGTTCGATTCCCACAGACGGCGAAGAGCAATTTATTTTTCGTAAATCTCTTAAAAAAACAATTATTGTAGATTTTATTTTTTCTTGTGCTAATATTCATCTAGAGAATAAAAGGTGTGCTAATTTGTAATTACCAAAGCATGATGCCAAGATAACGTTGAAAAACATAGTAAAAGTGTTATCTAATTTTGTAAAACAAATGAATAATTTAAAAGCTTTTCCTTTTCATGAAATTCGGTAATTTCAACTTGTATGAAGAATAACTTTGTGTGGTACAGCACAAACACATGAACAAGAAAAAGAATAAATATTAATTTATTCCTTAAGAGATCCTCTTTACATGTCATATACTAATCCGGTTAAATATAAAAGATTCTTAAAAGAATAGTTTCCGTTCAGAATATTAATCTGGTTTGATTAGCTTAACTGAAAAAATAAGATAAATGGAGGATAATATTTTATTATGTTATGATATATATAGGTTAAATTATGTTTTTGTACTCATTTTTATTAGAAAATCTAAATTAGGTTTTTATATACCACTTAAATTATGAAAAAAATTGATGCAATCAATTATTTTTTGTTGCATTAGTAACGTTACAAATGTATTACTTCTCAATTGGTAATTATATCAGCTTTCAATCATTATGAGAATCAACTTTACACGATTGATAAAACTCTTTATATTTAGACTCTAAAAGGTTATATGAGTTTAAAGAATTGTAGATTTATTAAAGGTTAACAAATTGTGATTGATATATAATCTAAATATACAATTTTATACTATGGGATCTAGAATTTTTGTGAGACCTTTACAATCTCGTAAAAAAATTTAAACGGACAATGTCATGGCATTTATGTTATTTGATTTGATTTTTTATGACAAATTATGTGAAGTTATGAATATAACAAGATGGTAATAGAAGCTTGTGATAAAAAAAAAAACTAAGTATATGTATTTATCATTAAGTAGAAATAGTGTCATTTTAAATATTAATTATAGTTTTTTTACTCGATAATACTTGTACTATATAGACTGTTCGGTCAAATATTTTTTTTAAGTGATCAGTCGGTTAACTATAACCACGGTTTTTTAGAAATTATCAGAATAACATGGACCGATCAATTGTTATCCCTATTGGTAACTATTCGGTTCTTTACATATTAAGGATATCAACACAAATTTAACATGATTAACAAGACAAAACATACTTATAAGACATTGGGTCCTAATTAAACTAACATTAACCAAAAGTCTACTTCGAAATATATAAATACATATGTAAGGTAAGGAGGTAAGTGATTATATTAATTGAACATTTAAGACTTGACTGCAATAACCGATTGGTATAACTAAATCTGACTCGAACATCGAGGTGTATTTAACATGTACATATTCTTCTGTTCAGACTTTGAAAAATCAAAAAACAACAGAGTTTTACAAAAAGAACAATATTCATAATGAAATAAAGTAACCTAAATTGTGGAATGATTCTCAACCCTACAATTTGAAACAATATATTCAATCTAAAAGTTGATATTAGAATAAATATCAAATGAAATAATTATCTAAGAAAATATTATTATAAGTTACACACTTATCATGTAACGAATAAAACAAATAACAATAAAAAAAGTACATTTTATAATAAAACTATTATTAAAGAGATATTTTAAATAAGAAAATTTTTGTACTTAATTACCAACTATAGTTTTTGGAGCAATAATAAACATTCAAGAGGAAGATGACGTTAAAATAAAGTTTTTACGTTAGGTTTTATGAGATAGATGGGCTAAACTATTTTGACTACATCAAATTATTATCATTATAGACCAACACAAGAGTAGTAAAGTATTAATTTGTAACGAGTCTTACTCCATATGAATATTTAAAAAAATGTTTTAATTCTTTAGACATTTGCAAGATAAAAAAATATGAATGCGTATCTTCAAATGTTTGTGAAGATTAAAGATATGCATGTAACTTTTTAGATTTTAGTATAAGTTACAAATATGTAAGTGAATTCTAAATTTTTGTGGAAATTATATTTTATATACGTAAAATATTTCCTTAAGAGTTAATAAAAGTCACATGTTAGTGTTTGATTATAAAAGGTAAACAACTTATTATTATTCTAACTTTTTAACTGAAACTAAATTAAATATTTAGAGCGAAAAAAGAAACAAAGTAATATGAAAATTGAGTTTGAAGGGTGTGTAATATAGAGTCGTCAAAATGGGTCATAACCCGCGAGTCAATCCGGTCTACCACGGATTTGAGTCAGATTGGATTTGAAAAAATTGATTTTTTTTATGCGGGTTAGATTTTAACCCGACTCATTTAAATCTGGCTCATACGGGTTGAACTTGTGGTGGACCGGGTTGGCCTGCCAACCCACCTACCTAATTTTATTCTGTTATTTATGAAACTTATGGTATATAAGAAACTTATTTGTATGTTTTTTGGGTTTGCTTTTAGATGACATTTGGATTATATTGTACTTATTATTATTATTTTGAATTATCTTTAGTTTAAGATCATTTTTCGAGAGTGAAATTTGTTTAAATTTGAATATAGAAAGTTTGTAATTTTTTTTATTTAAAAGAAATTGTAATTAAATAGACTAGTGAACTAACCCTTTTACCCACCAATTTGTGGTGGGTCCAGTCAAACTCATATTTTTTTAACTTACTAATAAATAAACTAGTTTGAATTGACTTATTAAATGACTAATCCGTAATAGACCGAATCGGATCGAACTATGTTTTGACAGCTAGTGTAATATTGTTGTATAAGATAATGTTTTCACTTATATAGAAAGGATCGTGGATTACATGGTATGATGATGTATATCCCTAGTCTCTCTGTCTTACATGAAATCAGATTTAGCATCATATCTATCCGGATCTATTTCACAGGACAAAGAATCTGTCTTATCACCGTTCACCGATGCCAATCCCAACGATTCAAATTATCAAGATTTTTATTTCCTAATAAGACAATTCCAAATATCAACACGCGAGTAAAAGATAATAATATAATATAAATAGGAGAAAGTGAAGGCAGAAGCAATGGCTCCCCTTCATCGTCCCCTCTGTCATCTGTGAATACGAATATGGTGAAATGAATATGAGAGCAAAAAGGAAAGGTCACATTGTCTTCATTGTGTTTTGTCCTTACACAACATCAACTACACCAACCAAACTCCATCATTCTTCAATCCTTATCTCTAACATTTCGCACGGTTTTCCAATCTTTTAATTTTATCTTTCTTTTAATTTCTAAATTTTAAAATTAAAGTTATTTCTATTTTAAATTTTAAAAATATATAAACACATTTTAATTTAACTGTATTAAATTTTTTCATATATCACATATTTTAAAATAATATTTGAATTATTTACATTATTTAATATCTTAAAATTTAAATAACATCAAAAAATTCATTTAATAAGTTTCATAAAATTAATATCATTACATTAAAATTTTTAAAATATTTTTTAGTGGTTGAGTTTGATGTTAGAATTGAACTTGCGACAACCTCCCCTCTTTTCTCTCCATTGCAAAACATAGTACAGCTGCATCTCAAAAGCATAATCTATTTAATGATTTTGTCCATCAACGTATGGATCACAATAAAATAAAATAAAAAAACCACAGCAACAATTATTAAACGAGTTTCACGTGGCAAGTTAAATAGTTACATTAAGAAAGTGGGAAGTTAATTAGTTACATTAAGATACTAACAACGGGCGATATTAAACTTTGATAAATATATATATATATATTTTTAAGGTTTAATACCCAACTTTGTCTCTAATTTGATTGACAAATCTCAATTTAGTCCCTTTTTAGAAAAGTGTTTGAAATTGGTCCTTACTTTTAAATTTTTGAGTCAAAATAGTCCCTTCCGTTAAATAATGACAAACGGTGTTAAATTCTTTTTCTCTCTCTTCTCATTTTCTATGCATTGCAGGTTTTTGTCAGCATTTGCAGTATTTAATGATTATTGTACTT